>NC_060181.1:89626595-89846595 GCF_021184085.1 Oncorhynchus gorbuscha | reverse complement strand
AACAGACCTGAGGGGTACACTACAAACAGACCTGAGGGGTATACTACAAACAGACCTGAGGGGTATACTACAAACAGACCTGAGGGGTATACTACAAACAGACCTGAGGGGTATACTACAAACAGACCTGAGGGGTATACTATAAACAGACCTGAGGGGTATACTACTGTACAAACAGACCTGAGGGGTATACTACAAACAGACCTGAGGGGTATACTACTGTACAAACAGACCTGAGGGGTATACTACAAACAGACCTGAGGGGTATACTACAAACAGACCTGAGGGGTATACTACTGTACCAACAGACCTGAGGGGTATACTACTGTACCAACAGACCTGAGGGGTATACTACTGTACAAACAGACCTGAGGGGTATACTACAAACAGATCAGAGGGGTACACTACAAACAGACCTGAGGGGTATACTACAAACAGACCTGAGGGGTACACTACAAACAGACCTGAGGGGTACACTACAAACAGACCTGAGGGGTACACTACAAACAGACCTGAGGGGTATACTACAAACAGATCAGAGGGGTATACTACAAACAGACCTGAGGGGTACACTACAAACAGACCTGAGGGGAATAATACTGTACAAACAGACCTGAGGGGTATACTACAAACAGACCTGAGGGGTATACTACAAACAGACCTGAGGGGTACACTACAAACAGACCTGAGGGGAATAATACTGTACAAACAGACCTGAGGGGTACACTACAAACAGACCTGAGGGGTACACTACAAACAGACCTGAGGGGTACACTACAAACAGATCAGAGGGGTACACTACAAACAGACCTGAGGGGTACACTACAAACAGACCTGAGGGGTACACTACAAACAGACCTGAGGGGTATACTACACTACAAACAGATCAGAGGGGTACACTACAAACAGACCAGAGGGGTATACTACAAACAGACCAGACACTACAAACAGACCAGAGGGGTACACTACAAACAGACCTGAGGGGTATACTACACACAGACCTGAGGGGTATACTACAAACAGACCTGAGGGGTATACTACAAACAGACCTGAGGGGTATACTACAAACAGACCTGAGGGGTATACTACTGTACAAACAGACCTGAGGGGTACACTACTGTATAAACAGACCTGAGGGGTATACTACTGTACAAACAGACCTGAGGGGTATACTACTGTACAAACAGACCTGAGGGGTACACTACAAACAGACCTGAGGGGTATACTACAAACAGACCTGAGGGGTATACTACAAACAGACCTGAGGGGTATACTACAAACAGACCTGAGGGGTATACTACAAACAGACCTGAGGGGTATACTATAAACAGACCTGAGGGGTATACTACTGTACAAACAGACCTGAGGGGTATACTACAAACAGACCTGAGGGGTATACTACTGTACAAACAGACCTGAGGGGTATACTACAAACAGACCTGAGGGGTATACTACAAACAGACCTGAGGGGTATACTACTGTACAAACAGACCTGAGCGGTATACTACTGTACAAACAGACCTGAGGGGTACACTACACACAGACCTGAAGGGTACACTACAAACAGACCTGAGGGGTACACTACAAACAGATCAGAGGGGTACACTACAAACAGACCTGAGGGGTACAGTACAAACAGACCTGAGGGGTACAGTACAAACAGACCTGAGGGGTATACTACAAACAGATCAGAGGGGTACACTACAAACAGACCTGAGGGGTATACTACAAACAGACCTGAGGGGTACACTACAAACAGACCTGAGGGGTATACTACTGTACAAACAGACCTGAGGGGTATACTACTGTACAAACAGACCTGAGGGGTATACTACTGTACAAACAGACCTGAGGGGTATACTACACACAGACCTGAAGGGTATACTACAAACAGACCTGAGGGGTATACTACAAACAGACCTGAGGGGTATACTACAAACAGACCTGAGGGGTACACTACAAACAGATCAGAGGGGTACACTACAAACAGACCTGAGGGGTACAGTACAAACAGACCTGAAGGGTATACTACAAACAGGCCTGAGGGGTATACTACAAACAGACCTGAGGGGTATACTACAAACAGACCTGAGGGGTATACTACAAACAGACCTGAGGGGTACACTACAAACAGGCCTGAGGGGTAACCTAAACTTGAACATGGGTTGATGGCTTAAACAATTAAATCAATCCATGCCAATTTCAAAAATATATTCCCCCCAATAGTTATTTCTGAACATTTAAGCAAGTTAGCTGGCTAACTCATTGATCCAGCTTTGAGACATACCCCCCCTGGGCTTTTGACCCATGCCCCCTTTTATAAACCTTATATGGCCAACCAGCTCGATGAGCTTGTGGCTGGTGAAGTAGGCAACCAGCTCTGAGATGTGGCTCAGCACCGAGCACACTCCAAATAGCGTGGTGGTCCCTTTCAGGTCCTCCAGGTGCCAGTAGAGGAACGTGAACACAAAGCCGTAGCCGAATCCCATAAACCAGGCCACGAAGAGCACTGAGCCGTACTGCACGCTACACAGCAGCCGAATGAGGTCCTGATAACGAAACTGTTGGCTGACGACACTTTGGGGTTCTAACGATTCCACCGCATGCCCTTTGGGAGATGAAACATCACTGGACGCTTGAGGAGGCTCTGCCTCCTGTCTCTTATCCTCCTCCAGCTGAGCCTCCATTGGCCGGTGGTCACTAGTACTACTCTCAAAGTAAAACTGTGTGGACAATATCAAAGCTACGGCCATCAGGACTCCAAAGACAATAAAGGCTATCTGATAGTTCTTGTAGTTGGGCACGATGCAGCCAGTGCCCTGGATGAAGAGCTTGATGTGGGTGTGGTCGATCCAGATGCCTACGCAGAGCATGGCCAGGCCCCAGCCCAGGGAGCCCCACATCCTCTGCAGGCCGTAGCGGTCCTGGTGGGGGCCCAGGTACTGCAGGGTGCGCGTGTCTACTATGGTGACAGCCGGAGCGCTGAAGAACTCGCCGATGATGATGACTAGCAGGATCAGGAGGAAGATGGTTTCCACCTGGTCGTGGTTGGAGATCATGTGGTAGACTTTGGGAATGGTTGTGGTTGTTGGTTTGGTTGTGGTTAGATTTGAGGGAGGTTTTGAGCTGGCTGTTGTAGTGGGGGTGGTGGAAGGGGAAGATGTTGTTGTTGTGATGTTGGGGGAAGGCACAGGTCCAGTGACATTACCACCATCGCTCCTCACATACCTGTGCAGGGGACCGCCCCTAACTGAGTCTGATGCTAAACCGTGTTGATTCGAAGAGAGGGAAAACAAGTCTCCAATCACACCCCTGCGGTCCCTACTGTAATTGGCCGGCAGACCAAGGTGGGCAGGGCTGGTGGGGCGTGCGACTGTGGGTTTCCTCTCCACGCATGTTATGGAGGCAGGCTTGATGAAGCCGATTCCGCAGTTGAACACCAGCCAGCAGAAAACGGAGAACACAAGCACCACCTTGCCCTTCTTGAAGCGGTCCGCCACCACCCCCCAAAAGGGGGCGCTACAGAATTCAATGAAGTACCGGATCCCGACCAGCAAGCCGCTCTGACTGGGAGTCATCCCCAGCTGTTTGTAGTACACAGGCAGCAGTGGGTGTAGGGACCCATAGGCTGCATAGAAGAAGAAGTAGAAGACCTTGGAGATGAGGAGGTGGTTGTCGATCCGTACGCAGTTCCTCTCCAGGCAGTCATTACTGGGGTTGGAGGAGGCTGAGTCAGGTTTGTCTGTGGGGGGAGACTCTGGACCTTGGGAGGCAGAGGTGGGGCCCGCGCCCACCGGTATCTGCTCCAGGGTGTTGGACAAGGTGTTGAAGGGTTCTGCCAGGACATACTTCCTCTTCTGATACCCCTCGTCATCCGTCAAGATGGCCACCTGGTCGTCACTCGCCATCTCTCTCTCTCTGTGTGTGTGTGTGTGTGTGTGTGTGTGTGTGTGTGTGTGTGTGTGTGTGTGTGTGTGTGTGTGTGTGTGTGTGTGTGTGTGTGTGTGTGTGTGTGTGTGTGTGTGTGTGTGTGTGAGTGAGTGAGTGAGTGAGTGAGTGAGTGAGTGAGTGAGTGAGTGAGTGAGTGAGTGAGTGAGTGAGTGAAAGTGAGCAAGAGGGGAGAGAGCGAGAGAGAGAGAGAGAGAGAGGGCGTGAGAGAGAGAGCGTGAGAGAGAGAGCGTGAGAGAGGGGGAGAGAAAGATAGGGGGTGAGAATGAATGGGGAGAAAAGGAGAGCAAGAGAGGGGGAGTGAGACAAAGAGAGAGAGAGAGAGAGAGAGGAAAGAACACAAACAACATTGTAAATACAACCTATATTTATCTGATCTTGATTGTCCCTTTCATACTTCAACTATTTGCACATCGTTACTGTACATAGCCACTAATATAACACATTTCTATATTACTTTAAAACTTTTGTGAGTAATGTTTACCCTTCAGTTTTTGTATTGTTTATCATGTATTTCACTTGATTTGGTAATGTAAACATTTGTTTCCCATGCCAATAAAGCCCATTAAATTTAAAATGAATTCAGACAGACAGACAGACAGACAGACAGACAGACAGACAGACAGACAGACAGACAGACAGACAGACAGACAGACAGACAGACAGACAGACAGACAGACAGGAAATGGGGCTAGCATGTAAGGACTGACAGCCCATAAGATTGGCATGATCGTTTTACAAACAAATGTTGAAGTTGTCTATTTTTTTTAACATAAATAATATATGGGTCATGGCAAGGTCAGACAGGAGTAACAAAGCTCACCACTGATGAGTCATCACAAGGCTTTTATTATTTAGTAGAAACATCTAAAACATCTATAACAATAACTTATAAGTGCAGTCAAAAATACAATAATTTGATTAGCAAGACAATTGAGTATGATGTTTAAGCTCTTACATGTTGTTATATAAAAGCCTCGGGGAAAACATATCCATTAGACTACTGCCTGTACAGCAGGATACATGACTCCACATTTCCCTGTAGCGTACCAATAATATAACTGTTAGCCTGTGACTAGCTGTGCATTGCGCGATACAAATATATTCGGGCATTAATGACAAGACAACATCACATAACCATTGATAATAATAAGCTGTTTTTACACTGCAGCTGGCCATTATTTACTAGGCTATACACCTGTCGTTTGAGACGTTTCTTCTTGCAACAATACATTAAAAATGTAGATCTATATTCAATGTAGAAATGTTATTATTATTATTTTTTTAAACAGAAGGCGTATCTAAACGTGTTATTCTATTTAACACAAATTAAGCCAATAGTAGGAAGTTAAAATTAAAAACAGCAAAGCTATTTTCTTACCCAAATTATTGTTTCAATGTCTCAATGTTGTCTGAGTCCGCTTTTCTACAATGTATCTTCTCGAGCCCATAATTTAGCTGTCCTATTGGCGACGACTTTCATAGGATGAATATGCGGACCGGCAGCTAATGTCACCGTCAAAAAAATCCGTTCTATAATTATACGCTTTCAAACGTATACGGGGTTATTCATGTTGAACACACATCTTTTTCGGAGAAGTCCAGACTGACGTAATTTCTCGCCCGCTCACGACTGCCGGACTATTTCAGAGTTCCAGACTGTTGTGGCGTGTGTGCAGACTAAAATGAGACTGACTGCGCATTTACTCGATGATGATGAATGCACTGATAGTCCAAAGTGTCTTCTTGTCCTCGTCGATATTGCTTTCTGCATGTCCAGTTCTTTCATCTAAGCAGACATAAATAAAAAGGCGCAGAGCAGATTAATCCACTCGCTTGTTAGAATAGCTGCATTTCAAATCAAATCGTATTTGACACATGCCTCGAATACAACAGGTAGACCTTACAGTGAAATGCTTACTTACAAACCAACAATGCAGTTTAAAATATATATATATATTATTATATATTAAAACAAATAAGAATAAGAAAAAAAAGTAACAGATAAATAGCAGCGTTTGTTCCCCTTGACAGGCTGGTCTAATAGACTGGATGTAACATAGTAAACCAAAATCCTGGACACTCAAATGAGTATATGTTGCGTTTGGTATGGTTAGATAAAACAGACGGTTTCTTCAGGCAAAAACGAAAGGAGGATGGTTGGATTAGCTAATTAGCAACTACTTAATATGTTTAAGCTCCTTTGCATCTACTTAGCATGTTAGCTAACCCTTCCCCTAACTCCAAAACTCCTAACCTTTACCCTAACCTAGCTAATGTAATCCACCTAGCTAGCGTTAGCCACAACCAATTGGAATTTGTAATATACACTATGTGGACACCCTTCAAATTAGTGGATTTGGCTATTTCAACTACACCTGTTGCTGACAGGTTACTGAAGAGCTCAGTGACTTTCAACGGGTCACCGTCAAAGGATGCCACCTTTCCTACAAGTCAGTTTGTCAAGTTTCTGCCATGCTAGAGCTGCCCCAGTCAACTAAGGGCTGTTATTGTTAAGTGGAAACGTCTGGGAGCAACAACGGCTGAGCCACAAAGTGATAGGCCACACAAACTCACAGAACAGGTCCTGAAGTATGGAAAAATCGTCTGTCCTCTGTTGCAACACTCACTACCAAGTGTCTAGTACCTACTCGCCGTGGGGATACGAGGGCGAGGGAGAACCCAGACCCAGGGTCTACTGCAGGGAACAGGCTGTGCTCACTCTCCGATCACCCTCACCCACCGTGAGAGGACATGGAGGCCCAGTGCGAGGCTCGCATTGTTTTAGTTCATGATTTATTACTTGTCATTATTAGAGCAATATTAGTAGATATAGTATTCTAAAGGAGTTATTGATAATTCAGTGTTTTGAAATGTGTGCTTTTATTTTGAAGGTAGTCTAACTTGCTTTCCAGAAGTGATGTTAACCCACATTATTTCCTTTTTGGGATCTTTAGGTACATTTTATATTCACAAATGCAAAAGTGCTAATTCAAAACCTTTTTTCACTTTATAAATGAATTTAAACAACATGGTTGTTAAAAAAAATGAAAAACAAAAAGGCAATTAAAACTAGTATTATTATAATAATAATAATAAAATCCACAAACATTTATTATCCACCCGCACAGTAGGTGGCGGAATGTACATCCAATTGTTTGCAAACACCATTATACAAGAGAAGAAGATGAAGAAGTTTGCAGTCCAAACACTTAAAAGACACACCCTATCCCCTCAGCCCTCAAATGAAGTGGACACTTCTGATGACGTTTCATTACGTCTGACGAGAATTCACTTGCAGGGCAAAAGAGGAAGAGAGTTTTTTGGTAGACTGGTTATTGCAGCATAGCTAAATGCTAGCTAACTAGCTATATAACTGTATAATATTGATTGCATTTCTAGTGTCACAGGCGGGCTCATAGCCTGTGGCAAAAATGAGGGGACACCAACAGGTATAGGCCAATCAAAAAGGTTCTTTATTATAAACAAAAAAGTGTTAACTTTAAACAAAGAAAAAGGAATGAGGTTTGAAAGTATCATAATGTAAGGTGTATGTAAAGTGCAGGGATGCGTGAATCTGTTTGTGTCAATATGACGGAGTGAAAACTACGTAAAACTATAATAATAATATAATAATATATGCCAACAAACTTTTAAAACAGGATCATACCTGGAGGCAACAAACAAAACAGGATCACACCTGGAGGAGCAGAGAGAGAGACAAGAGTGGTTAGTGAAGCAGTTTAAATACCCTGAGCCCAGATGGCTCCAATCACTAACGACCCTCTTCTGCCTGCAGGAGGAACCGCCCCTGCAATGCAGAGGAGGGGCCATGACACTAGCTAGATCCATCGAGGAGGAACCGCCCCTGCAATGCAGAGGAGGGGCCTGCAATGATCCATCGAGGAGGAACCGCCCCTGCAATGCAGAGGAGGGGCCATGACACTAGCTAGATCCATCGAGGAGGAACCGCCCCTGCAATGCAGAGGAGGGGCCATGACACTAGCTAGATCCATCGAGGAGGAACCGCCCCTGCAATGCAGAGGAGGGGCCATGACACTAGCTAGATCCATCGTTTGGATCTTTGAACTTTTCTTGAATGAAACAACATCTCTCTAGAAAAATGATCCCAGAGCTGTCCAGTCCCTCAGTGTGTATGAGGGACCCTCAGAGGGTGGAAGAGATCATCAAGGCCATACAGAAGGCTGGCACCAGCACGATTCAGGTGATTTCAGACTTCAACATGACCCTCACACGGTTTGCCTACAATGGGAAGCGGTGCCCTCCCAGTCACAATATCCTGAACAACAGCAGGCTCATCAGTGAGGAGTGCAAAGCACAGCTGAAGGACCTGCTCAACACATATTACCCCATCGATTCCAAACGGACAGCGGAGGAGATGGTGGAGTGGTGGACTAAAGCCCATACTCTTCTGGTGCAGCAGCGCATCAGGAAAGACCTGCTGCAGGATGTGGTGAAGGAGTCCGATGCTATGCTCAGGGAGCTCTACCAGCTGTTCTTTGACCACATGCAGGAGCACAGCATCCCTCTGCTCATCTTCTCTGCTGGGCTAGGAGACGTGCTGGGGGAGTGTTGAACAAATCAAAATATAGTTTGTATTTCAGGTTCTTCGGGGTGGCCGCCATTTGCCTTGATGACAGCTTTGCGCGCTCTTGATATTCTCTCAACCAGCTTCACCTGGAATGGTTTTCCAATGGTCTTGAAGGAGTTCCCACATATGCTGAGCACTTCTTGGCTGCTTTTCCTTTACTCTGTAGTCCAACTCATCCCAAACCATCTCAATTGGGTTGAGGTCGGGTGATTGTGGAGGCCAGATCATCTGATGCAGCCTGGAGGTGTGTTGGGTCATTGTCCTGTTGAAAAATAAACGATTGTCCAGCAGAGTGTAAACCAGATGGGATGGCGTATCGCTGCAGAATACTGTGGTAGCCATGCTGGTTAAGTGTGCCTTGAATTTTAAATAAATCACAGACAGTGTCACCAGCAAAACACCACCAAACCATCTCCATACTTCACGGTGGGAACCACACATGCAGAGATCATCCGTTCACCTACTCTGCATCTCACAAAGACACAGCAGTTGGAACCAAAAATCTCAACTTTTAACTCATCAGACCAAAGGACAGATTTCCACCGGTCTAATGTCTATTGCTTGTGTTTTTTTGGCCAAAGCAAATCTCTTCTTATTGGTGTCCTTTAGTAGTGTATCTTTGCAGCAATTAGACCATGAAGGCCTGATTCACGCTGTCTCCTCTGAACAGTTGATGTTGAGATGTGTATGTTTCTTGACCTCTGTGAAGTATTTATTTGGGCTGCCATTTCTGAGGCTGGTAACTCTAAAGAACATAGAGGGGGTTTTCCTTTCCTGTGTCGGTCCTCATGAGAGCCAGTTTCATCGTAGCTCTTGATGGTTTTTGCGACTGCACTTGAAGAAACCTTCAGATTTCTTGAAATTTTCCGCATTGACTGACCTTCATGTCTTAAAGTAATAATGGATTGTCATTTCTCTTTGCTTATTTGAGCTTTTCTTGCCATAATATGGACTTATCTTCTGTATACCCCCCTACCTTGTCACAACACAACTGATTGGCTCAAATGCATTAAAAAGGAAAGAAATTCCACAAATGAACTTTTAACAAGGCACACCTGTTAATTGAGGTGCATTCCAGGTGACTACCTCATGAAGCTGGTTGGGAGAGTGCCATGAGTGTGCGGGGCTGTCATCAGGGCAAGGGGTGGGTACTTTGAAGAATATCAAATGTGGAATATGTTTTGATTTGTTCGGCACCTTTTTGGTTGCTGCATGATTCCATCCATATGTGTTGTTTTGTGGTTTTGGTGTCTTCACGGTTGTTCTACAATGTGGAAGGTAGTACAAGTTGGGAGGCACCCTGGGAGTGAGTAGGGGTGTCCAAACTTTTGACTGGTACTGTATGTATGCATGTGGGTGCTGTTGTTTGGATATAGATGTTGTTGTCTTCTCTGTATAGATGAAAGTTGAATGAGTTACGGTTTGTTTGTCATGTGGGATCTATCTTTGTCATATGAAGGGAAAGAAGACAGGACAATCTAACTTGACTTTTGCCGTGTCAGTTTGAAACGCCAGTGTTTTTTCTTTGTGTTCTATACACTATACGTCATCTTTTTTGTTTTGTGACACTTTGTTCTTGCCCTTTTTTTGATGTTGAAAAGTGTCTATTCTATGAGAAGGATTACAGTAAATGATGTTCATGTTAGGCACTTATTTTCAGCTCTTAACAACAGACTACTGTTTTATGTGGATATCATCAGTATGGAATCTGATGATACCGTGTCACGGTGTTATGGCATAGCGTTGTGTGCGTGGCTACGTTTTACAATGGACTTTTGTGGCACCACAGTGCCACCATGTGGTCAAAGTAATAGTAATTCGAGCCATGTGTAGATATTGACATTTTACAGTGTCACTCCATGCTGGTCTTAAAGAATCCATCCACCTTTAGCCTTGATACATTGAAAGTACATGAGAAAAGTAATAGCATTTTGAACATTTGCCATGTTTATATTTTCTCTGAAATGCCATCAATTTCTGTAAAACAGCAGAGTTCTGATTATGTTTGATCTTTTAGAGTCCTATAAAAGTAATGGTTGACCTATTCGGTTTATGGTGAAGAACATTGAATATTTAGTACTTACATTATAATCACACTTTCAATGGAGAAAATTATTTACAAGTTGTAGGCCGATATGTGCTTCTTATCTATCAAGGTTTGCAGTATAAAGTAAAGGCCTATTACCCATGTAAATACAATAATAAACAGAGATAAATTATTTACAAGCTATATTGTCCTGACTGTCGATCAAGGTCAGCAAAGTCATTTTCTGTCGAGTTTAAATGTACTACTTAGTCATTTCTCTCCAATAACTGATATAAAACATACTCTTGCATGCCATTGTGACAATGCGTGTTCACATTGCCCTCTAATAAGACTGCTTTAGAGTATAGACAAACACCACAACTACTGACTGTTTTCTAAAATGGAGGCACCGATGAGAAAATTCAGTTTAGTGTCACATCCACCACAAATCCATGTATTGCCAGATATTGTTTTTGTTTAACCTTTATTTAACATTTACATTTACATTTAAGTCATTTAGCAGACGCTCTTATCCACAGCGACTTACAAATTGGTGCATTCACCTTATGACATCCAGTGGAACAGTCACTTTACAATAGTGCATCTAAATCTTAAAGGGGGGGTGAGAGGGATTACTTATCCTATCCTAGGTATTCCTTAAAGAGGTGGGGTTTCAGGTGTCTCCGGAAGGTGGTGATTGACTCCGCTGTCCTGGTGTCGTGAGGGAGTTTGTTCCACCATTGGGGGGCCAGAGCAGCGAACAGTTTTGACTGGGCTGAGCGGGAGCTGTACTTCCTCAGTGGTAGGGAGGCGAGCAGTGCCCTTGTTTGGGTGTAGGGCCTGATCAGAGCCTGGAGGTACTGAGGTGCCGTTCCCCTCACAGCTCCGTAGGCAAGTCAGATAAGAACCTATTCTTATTTACAATGACGGCCTACCAAAAGGCAAAGTAGGCAAGTAGGGTATCCTTTAATAATTACCTATAATGTAAATACTTAATGTAATGCAATTACTGCTACTAACTATATGTTGCATATCTATGGCTATAACTCTCCAATGTGACTTTAAGTTCACAGACAATATCACATGCTTAAAATGCTACCATTTGCACACCGTTTTAGGCACATTTGGCATAACCTCTTTGCTGTCACAAAACAGACTAATTCCTGACTCGCAGGGGTTAACACAAGTTGTTCCTTCAGATATGATTTCTAAAGAAAATTGTACCGGTCAATTATTTGGTCATTGAACTGCTTGTTGTCATTGCTTAATATTTTATAAATCCTTTTTAGGAAAGTGGATATGGAAGAGTTTTGGTTGTCTTTGGAATTAGACGTTTAGACACAGATGAGTCATTCTTTGTGCATTTGAGAGAGCACATATGACTTTTGTCTTTCTGAAGAAAATGTGGTAATTTTTCACCGTGTTTCTTTTCATATGATACCAGAAAGAAAACAACTTGCTTCAGGAATTCTTGGACCTTCTCTAAGATAAAGCCCGCACTTGATTTTGATACTAGAGTGCAGTCGATATACCACAGCTTTCCATGAATTCTGTATGATTTCATTTGTGAAAATTTTCTAAAACCAGATCATTCTAAGAGGTCTATGTTGTTGTGTTCTGAGAATATGAAATGTACTTATGTCACTGAGGGAGAGAGGGTGATGTATAACATTTACATTATGTCAGGATATGTTATTGTTAGCCATCAGGGATCCTATGGGAGGAGAAGAGACCGTCTGGTACCAGTCACCATGACAACAGAGTTGGGGTGGAGTGAGAACTTTGGGGTAGATGTCAGGGTCTGATGAAGTGAGGAAGAACGGATATCACTAAGGTTCTGTCTAGCAACAGAGTTGTATTGGCTGTTCAAATGTGTGGGAGGAGACTCAGCCTAGGAGAAATGGTTCAATCAAATCAAACTTTTTCACGTGTCGAATACAAGTGTGGACTTTACCGTGAAATGCTTACTTACAAGCCCTTAACCAACAGTGCAGATCAAGAAGAGTTAAGAAAAAATGTACTAAGTAGACTGAAATAAAAAGTAATAATAAAAAGTAACACAATAAGAATAACGAGGCTATATACAGGGGGCACCGGTACAGAGTCAATGTGGAGGCTATATACAGGGGGCACCGGTACAGAGTCAATGTGGAGGCTATATACAGGGGGCACCGGTACAGAGTCAGTGTGGAGCAGGGGTGTCAAAGTCAAATGGACGGAGGGCCAAATAAAAAATTTAGCTACAAGCCGAGGGCCGGACTGTTCGAATGTTCATTGAAAATTTTTTAAATGACGCATATAGTCTAGTGAACCTAATTGAACCTACTGAAAACCTAACAAATATATTCCAATATGATCAGATAAATAAAGCAATATTTTCTTATGGCTCTGTCAGTAATCTTTAATTTTCAACAGACACAAAAGACAAATTTCCTTTATATAAAAATCCCCATAACATGAACATTAAATGAAAGAAACCGGTATTCAAGGCACCATCAGTAGCCTATATTTTCTATTTTAGCAAAAGTGGGCTAAATTTACTTCAAAGAAAAAAACAATAATAGCAATTTTCTATCATCCACTCAACTGAAATATTTTAAAAATATAATTGGATTGAAATACAATAAAATAAAGTGCAAAAATCTATTAATCAAAAACAACACTTTGTTTAAGGAGAAGTAACATGCAGTGAAAACAAATATTAAACTTTAACTTTTAAACTTGAACTGAGTAAAAACTCTAAATATGTGATTGCACAGTAATGTTCACTTGTTTGAGGTTGAGGGTGATACTTGGTGGTGTCCCATCTTTTCCACAAGTTCATCAATGTTCGGGGTAAGGCTCTGAGCTGAGGAAATCCTCAGAATTGAGTGGAGGTGTTCAGCAGTAAGTCGACTTCTGTGTGATGTTTTGTTCAAGTTCATCAAAGAAAACAGTTGTTCACACAGGTATGTGCTGCCAAACATAGACAACGTTTGAGCAGCCTGGATGCGCAGCTGGGGCATTGTGTCGGGGAGGAAACGGGCGAACTCCGCAGCACCCACTGCCGCATATTTTGCCCTCAGTGCATCATTGCATTGGAGGTCAATCAACTCCATTTGGAGGTTTGGTGGTGAGCTTTCCACGTCAACAGCAAATGGGTTACCGAGCAGTTCCAACCTGCTTTTTTGTGCTTCAAAGTCAGCAAATCGGCGTCGAAAGTCAGCGGCAAGCATACCTATTTTATCAGCCAACTGTGCGCTCGGGAACGCACTGGTAGAGAGCTTCTCTTTCATGGTCTGGCAGCTGGGAAAGTGGCTCAAATTTTCTTTCCGCATCTGCGTCTCCCACAGAGTCAGTTTGGTTTTAAATGCCTTCACTGTACTGTACATATCAGAGATGACACGATCCCGACCCTGCAGCTGCAAGTTCATTGCATTCAGATGACTCGTAATGTCACACAGAAAAGCCATTTCACACAGAAACATTTCGTCTCGGAGTTGTGTTGTGTCTTTCCCTTTGCTGTCCAAGAACAGACAAATCTCCTCACGAAGCTCGAAACATCTTTGAAGCACCTTTCCCTGGCTTAGCCATCGCACCTCTGTGTGATAAGGCAAATCACCATGCTCCGTTTCTAACTCCGTCAGAAATGCCTTGAACTGGCGGTGATTCAAACCTTTGGCTCTGATAAAGTTAACTGTGCGCGTGATGATGCTCATTACATGCTCCATTTTCAAGGCTTTACCGCACAACGCTTCCTGGTGTATGATACAATGATAAGCTGTCAGCTCACCTGTCGCGTTTTCCTCTTGCATCTTTTCCCGTATCTTCTCCACCAGTCCGCTCCTGTGTCCACACATCGCAGGTGCTCCGTCGGTTGTCAAACCCACGAGTTTTTCCCAAGGCAGCTCCATCTCATTTACACATCTTGACACCTCTTCATACAAATCATGCCCGTAGTTGTGCCATGCATAGGACGTAAAGCCAAAAACTCCTCTGTCATGCTTAGGCTGGAGTCCACTCCGCGGATGAAAATTGACAACTGGGCAATGTCAGAAATGTCAGTGCTCTCATCCACAGCCAAGGAATATGCAATGAAATCTTTTCCCTTTTTCACAAGCTGCTCTTTTAGATTGATGGACAACTGGTCTACTCTCTCGGCAATGGTGTTTCTGCTCAGACTCACATTTAAAAAGAGTTGCCTTTTTTCTGGGCAAACTTCGTCACAAACTTTAATCATGCAGTTTTTGATGAAATCCCCCTCCGTAAATGGCCGGGCTGATTTAGCGATCTCTTCTGCCAAAATAAAACTGGCCTTGACAGCAGCCTGGCCTTGTGATTTGGCTTTTTTGAACAGAGCCTGTCGAGATTTGAGGCCTCGTTTTAATTCCTCTGCCTTTTGTAGCCTTTGTTCCATGTCCATATTCTTGTTTTTGTCCGCGTGTTTCGTTTCATAATGTCGTCTCAGATTATACTCTTTCAGTACCGCCACACTTTCTCCACACAGAAGACACACAGGTTTTCCAGCTACCTCCGTGAACAAATACTCCGACTCCCACCTTGTTTGAAACCCCGGTTCTCAGTGTCCACCTTCCGTTTTGCCATTTTTGATGGGTATCTGAAAGTTAATTTTACTGTGATGCTGACAACTGCTGTGCCAATAAATATTGAAATGAAGCAGCCTACTGCTCGGTGCGTCACCGTTGCATTGTGGGAAATGTAGTATTGGTGCGTGTAAAAGATCTGCGGGCTGCCGGCTTGCTGCGGTCTGCGGGCCGGTTCTAATAATAAATCAAGATCATCCCAGGGGCCGTAAAAAACCTTCTCGCGGGCCGGATGTGGCCCGCGGGCCTTGACTCTGACATATGTGGTGTGGAGGATATATACAGGGGGCACCGGTACAGAGTCAGTGTGGAGGATATATACAGGGGGCGCCGGTACGGAGTCAGTGTGGAGGATATATACAGGGGGCACCGGTACAGAGTCAGTGTGGAGGATATATACAGGGGGCACCGGTACAGAGTCAGTGTGGAGGCTATATACAGGGGGCACCGGTACAGAGTCAGTGTGAAGGATATATACAGGGGGCACCGGTACAGAGTCAGTGTGGAGGATATATACAGGGGGCACCGGTACAGAGTCAGTGTGGAGGTTATATACAGGGGGCACCGGTACAGAGTCAGTGTGGAGGTTATATACAGGGGGCACCGGTACAGAGTCAGTGTGGAGGTTAAATACAGGGGGCACCGGTACAGAGTCAGTGTGGAGGATATATACAGGGGGCACCGGTACGGAGTCAGTGTGGAGGATATATACAGGGGGCACCGGTACAGAGTCAGTGTGGAGGCTATATACAGGGGGCACCGGTACAGAGTCAGTGTGGAGGCTATATACAGGGGGCACCGGTACAGAGTCAGTGTGGAGGCTATATACAGGGGGCACCGGTACGGAGTCAGTGTGGAGGATATATACAGGGGGCACCGGTACAGAGTCAGTGTGGAGGCTATATACAGGGGGCACCGGTACAGAGTCAGTGTGGAGGCTATATACAGGGGGCACCGGTACAGAGTCAGTGTGGAGGCTATATACAGGGGGCACCGGTACAGAGTCAGTGTGCAGGGGTACAGGTTAGTTGAGGTCATTTGTACATGTACTGTAGGTAGGGGTGAAGTGACTATGCATAGATAATAAACCGTGAGTAGCAGCAGTGTACATGTAGGGAGGGGTGAAGTGACTATGCATAGATAATAAACAGTGTGCAGCAGCAGTGTACAAAAGGGATGGGGGGGGTCAATGTAAATTAGAGGCAGCAGGTAGCCTAGTGGTTAGCTTTGGACTTGTAACCGAAAAGGTACAATTCTGTCGTTCTGCCTCCGAACAAGGCAGTTAACCCACTATTTCTATGCTGTCATTGAAAATAAGAAATTGTTCTTAACTGACATGCCTAGTTAAATAAAGGTAAAATAAATAAATAAATAAAATTGTCCGGTGGCGATTTTATTAATTGCAGTCTTATGGCTTGAGGGTAGAAGCTGTTGAGGAGCCTTTTGGTCCTAGACTTGGCGCTCCGGTATCGCTTGCCGTGAGCTAGCAGAGAAAACAGTCTATAACTTGGGTGACTGACACCTCCTATTGTATAGGTCCTGGATGGCAGGGAGCTTGGCCCCCGTGATGTACTGGCTCTATGCACACTCACTAGACCCTACCCATACTACACTGACTAGCTTGTACTGGCTCTATGCACACTCACTAGACTCTACCCATACTACATGGACTCGCTTGTACTGGCTCTATGCACACTCACTAGACTCTACCCAAACTACATGGACTCGCTTGTACTGGCTCTATGCACACTCACTAGACTCTACCCATACTACACTGACTAGCTTGTACTGGCTCTATGCACACTCACTAGACTCTACCCATACTACATGGACTAGCTTGTACTGGCTCTATGCACACTCACTAGACTCTACCCAAACTACATGGACTCGCTTGTACTGGCTCTATGCACACTCACTAGACTCTACCCATACTACACTGACTAGCTTGTACTGGCTCTATGCACACTCACTAGACTCTACCCATACTACATGGACTAGCTTGTACTGGCTCTATGCACACTCACTAGACTCTACCCATACTACATGGACTCGCTTGTACTGGCTCTATGCACACTCACTAGACTCTACCCATACTACATGGACTCGCTTGTACTGGCTCTATGCACACTCACTAGAGTCTACCCATACTACACTGACTCGCTTGTACTGGCTCTATGCACACTCACTAGACTCTACCCATACTACACTGACTCGCTTGTACTGGCTCTATGCACACTCACTAGACTCTACCCATACTACATGGACTAGCTTGTACTGGCTCTATGCACACTCACTAGACCCTACCCATACTACATGGACTCACTTGTACTGGCTCTATGCACACTCACTAGACTCTACCCATACTACACTGACTAGCTTGTACTGGCTCTATGCACACTCACTAGACTCTACCCATACTACACTGACTCGCTTGTACTGGCTCTATGCACACTCACTAGACTCTACCCATACTACATGGACTCGCTTGTACTGGCTCTATGCACACTCACTAGACTCTACCCATACTACATGGACTCGCTTGTACTGGCTCTATGCACACTCACTAGACTACCCATACTACACTGACTAGCTTGTACTGGCTCTATGCACACTCACTAGACTCTACCCATACTACATGGACTAGCTTGTACTGGCTCTATGCACACTCACTAGACTCTACCCATACTACATGGACTAGCTTGTACTGGCTCTATGCACACTCACTAGACCCTACCCATACTACATGGACTCACTTGTACTGGCTCTATGCACACTCACTAGACTCTACCCATACTACATGGACTCACTTGTACTGGCTCTATGCACACTCACTAGACTCTACCCATACTACATGGACTAGCTTGTACTAGCTCTATGCACACTCACTAGACTCTACCCATACTACACTGACTCTCTTGTACTGGCTCTATGCACACTCACTAGACTCTACCCATACTACACTGACTCGCTTGTACTGGCTCTATGCACACTCACCCTACCCATACTACATGGACTAGCTTGTACTGGCTCTATGCACACTCACTAGACTCTACCCATACATTCAGACATACTACACTGACACTCCAATACACACTCCCTCCCTCTTCACATGCACTGCTGCTAGTCTGTTTATTATCTATCCTGATTCCCAAGTCACTTATACCCTGACCTATATGTACAGACTGTATTACCTCAACCCCCTGCACATTAACTTGGTACTGGTACTCCTAGTACTGGTACTCCTAGTACTGGTAACTCCTAGTACTGGTAACTCCTAGTACTGGTACTCCTAGTACTGGTAACTCCTAGTACTGGTAACTCCTAGTACTGGTACTCCTAGTACTGGTAACTCCTAGTACTGGTAACTCCTAGTACTGGTACTCCTAGTACTGGTACTCCTAGTACTGGTACTCCTAGTACTGTGCCTTCAGAAAGTATTCAGACCCCTTCATATTTTTGTATTTATTTTTTAAATATTTTTTTTACGTCGTAGCTGTAATTATTATAGAGGGGTAAATATAAAAGATTTTGTTGGGGCGCCAGGCAGGTATTAACCATGCCGAAAGGAAAAGTGTAGAATGTTTTATTTATTTATTTCACCTTTATTTAACCAGGTAGGCAAGTTGAGACCAAGTTCTCATTTACAATTGTGACCTGGCCAAGATAATAGTACCACTACCAGACCCACACACATCAGCAGAAGAGACTGCCTAGAGTGTAGCCTGTTTACCAGATAGCCAGTGGAGAGAAAAGAGAATACACACCATATAAAACCCACATCACAGCACAGGGGTAACCCACCTCATACAATAATAATAAAATAGCAGAGCAATTGGACAACTTCATAGAAACAATTTACAAGAAAGAACCCAGTCATCAGAGGAGTCCAGAGGGTATGAATGTGCAGAGGGTATGAATGTCCAGAGGGTATGAATGTGCAGAGGGTATGAATGTGCAGAGGGTATGCATGTGCAGAGGGTATGCATGTGCAGAGGGTATGCATGTGCAGAGGGTATGCATGTGCAGAGGGTATGCATGTGCAGAGGGTATGCATGTGCAGAGGGTATGAATGTCCAGGGTATGAATGTGCAGAGGGTATGAATGTGGGGGGTGTTCATAGACAAAACAAAAGCCTTAAAAATGTCCACTATCTTCTCGGCCACATGTCATTAGCACACCTCACCTCAATACAGTTAACATAACAATCCACAATCTGCAAGCAACCTCCCCTTTAACTAAAATGTCTACCAGAATACTTCTGGCAGGGCAATAATAGTCCAGCTCTAATGAACTTCAATGGGAAGTGCATTTGAAAAATAGTCTGTTGCAGAGTAAAGCACTGGAACGAGAGGGAAGAGAAAGAGAACAAGAGAGATCTTAGCTGTGGTCTTCAGGATTGCCGGTGTACGGTCTGACCGTCTGATGATTTGTTGGTTTGTATGTCAAAGCTTCGCAACAACGCGGTCCCAAACAATAACAACCAACAACCACGACCTAGAGCGGTCACACCGAAGATTGAGTTAAATATTTTATAAACTACACACGCTGAAAATAAACAAGGATGTCTGCAGCATAGCACACACAATCAAACTGTCGCGCCAACCAAGAGCTCCGCTCATCACACAGAGAGCTGAAAGAGCTGCCTTTATTTCCTCCTTCCTTACTGCGGATGCGCTCTTAAAGTGGCAGCGCACAGCGAATGCTCCGTGCAGGATTTCGCCACAACGTTACAGGCTTATTCTAAAATTGATTGAATAAATGTTTTTCCTCGTCAATCTACACACTAACCCTATAATGACACATTGAAAACAGGTCTGTTATGGGTGTAAGATGGCAAAGTGATGCCATCTGTTGGTAAATGTTAATTACTGCAACTCCAGTGTTTTACCGGTGTGCTCGAGATACCCGGATGTTTTGTAATGTACTGAACACGACTGGTTACTCGCATCAATGCCTCTGCCTCGTCATTTAACATTTAAGTGTTTAGATATTTTTGCAAATGTATTCAAAATAAAAAACAGAAACACCTTATTTTTCCGACTCTTTAATATGAGCCTCTAAATTGAGTTCAGGTGCATCCTGTTTCCACTGATCATCCTTGAGATGTTTCCACAACTTGACTGGACTCCACCTATGATAAATTCAATTGTTTGGACATAATTTGGAAAGGCACAAGGGTGTCGATATAAGGTCCCACAGATGACCGTGCATGTCAGGGCAAAAACCAAGCCATGAGGTTGAAGGAATTGTGCGTAAAGCTCCGAAACAGGATTGTGTCGAGGCACAGATCTGGGGAAGGGTACCAAAACAATTCTGCAGCATTCAAGGTCCCCAGGAACACAGTGGCCTCCGTTATTCTTAAATGGAAGGCGTTTGGAACCACCAAGACTCCTCCTAGAGCTGGCCGCCAGGCAAAACTGAGCAATCGGGGAGGTAACCAAGAACCTGATGGTCACTCTGATAAAACTCCAGAGTTCCACTGTGGAGATGGGAGAACCTTCCTGAAGGACAACCATCTCTGCAGCACTCCACCAATCAGGCCTTTATGGTAAAGTGGCCAGACGAAAGCCACTCCTCAGTAAAAGGCACATGAATGCCTGCTTGTAGTTTGCCAAAAGGCACCTAAAGACTCTCAGAACATGGGAAACAAGATTCTCTGGTCGGATGAAACCAAGATTGAACTATTTTGCCTGAATGCCAAGTGTCACGTCTGGTGGAAACCTGACACCATCCCTACGGTGAAGCATGGTGGTGGCAGCATCATGCTGTAGGGATGTTTTTCAGCGGCAGGGACTTGGAGACTAGTCAGGATCGAGGGAAAGATGAACGGAGCAAAGTATTGAGAAACTTGATGAAAACCTGATCCAGAGCGCTCAGGGCCTCAGACTGGGGCAAAGGTTCCCCTTCCAACAGGACAACGACCCTAAAGACAACACAGGAGTGGCTTCGGAACAAGTCTCAAATGTCCTTGAGTGGCCCAGCCAGAGCCCAGACTTTAACCCGATTTAACATCTCTGGAGAGACCTGAAAATATATGTGCAGCAACGTTCCCCATCCAACCTGACAGAGCTTGAGAGGATCTGCAGAGAAGAATGGGAGAAACTCCCCAAATACAGGTGTGCCAAGCTTGTAGCGTCATTACCCAAGAAGACTCGCTGCCAAATGTGCTTTAACAAAGTACAGAGTAAAGGGTCTGAATACTTATGTATTTGCATTGTGTGTAGATTGATGAGGAAATGTTTTTCTTCTTCTCCATTTTAGAATAAGGCTGTAATGCAACAAAATGTGGAAAAAGTCAAGGGTCTGAATACTTTCTGAAGGAACTGTATATTGTTTTTATTGTGTTACTTTCTCCTTTTGTTTTAGAACATATTTCTTTTACTTTTGGGAACGGGCTCGTAAGTAAAGTCTACTACACCTGTTGTATTCGACACATCTGGCCAATACAATTTGATTTGATCTCTTGCACTAATTGTAATTTTGAGACCATAAACTGTGAATGTGGAGAAGACAATTGGCTATTAAATGTGCAGATTCTCTCAAATTCACAAAAGATTCTATAATGTCACAACTATTTCTGTTTTGAAGCCTCCGTTGAAGCAATGGTTGTGTGGTATTTCCTGTTTTCACTGCATTCCACTGTAAAATGACTTCAGCTGAATTGCTGATTTGGACTCATACTGTTTGCTTTAAGTAATCTTTTGTGACATTTATGAAAGCGGACATTTTCTTCAGAAATGTCAAAACAGGAAAGGCTTTACCCTCAAGATGTTTGGGGAAATAGTTAGATGTTAGAATAACAAAAGTACAGTATCTGAATGTGACTCACATGGCTTTACTTGCTCACTGATTTTTGCGAAGGCCCTCATTACATAATTAATAAAAAATATATCACTCCTGCTGTGTCCTTAATGTTTTTTAGGTTAAGATTATCTCTATAGAATCTACAAAGAGTCAAATATAAACTGTACCCAGGAGTGTCTTTTTTGGAGGCGTTCATCCCCGAATGACAGATTACTAAACTCAATCTGTAGGTCAACCTGTCATTGCTAACTGCTGGAAGATCGATGAAGTGAGATGGGGATATAAGATTTCACATTATATTAGTCAATTTTGACCTTACACGAGTAACATAAAGTGTACGAATATCTGGAATGCTGGTCCAAATGTTTGGTCTAATGACTACTGCTGCACATTGACTGCATGTGTGTGGTGCTTCTCCCTTTGTAATAATTAGCTTGAAAATAATGTAATGCACAACTTTTATGTTTGGAAGTGGAACATTGAAGTTTCTAATAAGGCAAAGTAATAATCACTTGTATTTAGTCAGAAATGACCATTTGGAACGATTGGCTATGATCCATGAATCAGTCCAAGAAGCCAACCGTTGGATTGATTGCGACCAAGTTGGGTTTTATAAATCGTTGGAAGGCTACGCATAATTGGGGTGAAATAAACCTATAGCACCATGTTTTACTAGGATACTACCTCAAAAACATTTTTTGAGTCAGGCCAAGCAATTGACCTGATGCATTTATTCCCCGCACATGTCAAGGCTGGCCTTGGGTTGATTTAAATGTGTAAAGGTTCAACCATTACCAGGTTAAAGGTCATTAAAGGTCATCATACACCCCTCACATTTTTGTAAATATTTGAGTATATCTTTTCATGTGACAACACTGAAGAAATTACACTTTGCTACAATGTAAAGTAGTGAGAGTACCGCTTGTTTAAACCTGTTGCGACTCTAGGGGCAGTATTTTCATTTTTGGGAAAAAAACCTTCCCGTTTTAAACGGGATATTTTGTCAGGACAAGATGCTAGAATATGCATATTGTCTGTGAGTATAACAGAACTGATGTTGCAGGCGAAAGCCTGAGAAAAATCCAATCCCAGAAGTGCCCCATATTTTGAAAGCACTGCGTTCCAATGAGTCCCTATTGAGCTGTGAATGTGCTATCTACCAGCTTACGCTTTCTACGTATTCCCCAAGGTTTCTAGAGCATTGTGACAAAGTTTTACTCATTTATGTTGAAGAATAGCCGTAGGTGGCTACATTGCGTAAGTAGTCACCTGATGGCTCCCAGTGTGACTCTCGAGTAAAATACAGAGGTAGCCATTACTCCAATCGGTCCTACTGAAAAACTAATTGTCTCGATGGATATATTATTGAATAGATATTTGAAAAACACCTTGAGGATTGATTATAAACAACGTTTTCCATGTTTCTGTCGATATTATGGAGCTAATTTTGAATATTTTTTGCCGTTTTTTCGTGACTGCAATTTCCGGGCGATTTCTCAGCCAAACGTGAAGAACAAATAGAGCTATTTCTGCTACAAAAATAATATTTTGGGGAAAAATTAACTTTGGCTATCTACCTGGGAGTCTCGTGAGTGAAAACATCCGAAGTTCATCAAAGGTAAACAATTTAATTTGAATTATTTTCTGATTTTTGTGACAAGGTTGCCTGCTGCTAGCAAGGCATAATGCTATGTTAGTCTATAATAAACTTACACAAATACTTGTCTAGCTTTGGCTGTAAAGCACATTTTGAAAATCTGAGATGACAGGGTGATTAACAAAAGGCTAAGCTGTGTTCTAATATATATTCACTTGTGATTTTCATGAATAGGAAGATTTTCTATTAAGATTTATGTCCGTTGCGTTATGCTAATTAGTGTCAGGTGATGATTACGCTCCCGGACCCGGGATGGGGAGTCACTAGAGGTTTTAACCCTCTTGGGCATGGAGTTCACCAGAGCTTCACAGGTTGCCACTGGAGTCCTCTTCCACTCCTCCATGACGACATCACGGAGCTGGTGGATGTTAGAGACCTTGCACTCCTTCACCTTCCGTTTAAGGATGCCCACCTTCCGTTTGCCCAACTTCCGATGCCCACAGATGCTCAATAGGGTTTAGGTCTGGAGACATGCGCTTGACCAGTCCATCACCTCTACCCTCAGCTTCTTTAGCAAGGCAGTGGTAGTCTGGGAGGTGTGTTTGGGGTCGATATCATGTTGGAATACTGCCCTGCGGCCCAGTCTCCGAAGGGAGGGGATCATGCTCTGCTTCAGTATGTCACAGTACATGTTGGCATTCATGGTTCCCTCAATGAACTCCCCAGTGCCGGCAGCACTCATGCAGCCCCAGACCATGACACTCCCACCACCATGCTTGACTGTAGGCAAGACATATTTGTCTTTGTACTCCTCACCTGGTTGCTGGTTGCTTTGTCTCATCAGACCTGGCTGTGTGCTTCAAATCAAATCAAATGTTATTTGTCACATGTGCTGAAGACAACCTTACAGTGAAAGGCTTACTTACAAGCCCTTAACCAACAATGCAGTTTTAATTAAGGAAATATATATTTTTAAAGTAAGTGATAAGAATAACAAATATAGCTCTGAGGTTCATCTAATGCTTGATTGTTAATCCAGAGATTCTTACCTTTGCCTGGATTCGGCAGTCTCGTCCAGATGATAACTTCTGGACATCAGGTCTGCGATTACCCACCACGGACTGGCAGAATCCTGTTTTTCCTTTGCCTGGATTCGGCAGTCTCGTCCAGATGATAACTTCTGGACATCAGGTCTGCGA
Source organism: Oncorhynchus gorbuscha (assembly GCF_021184085.1). Taxonomy (NCBI): domain Eukaryota; kingdom Metazoa; phylum Chordata; class Actinopteri; order Salmoniformes; family Salmonidae; genus Oncorhynchus; species Oncorhynchus gorbuscha. The sequence continues at coordinate 89,821,826 of NC_060181.1, read as the reverse complement.
TTACCCACCACGGACTGGCAGAATCCTGTTTTTCCTTTGCCTGGATTCGGCAGTCTCGTCCAGATGATAACTTCTGGACATCAGGTCTGCGATTACCCACCATGGACTGGCAGAATCCTGTTTTTCCTTTGCCTGGATTCGGCAGTCTCGTCCAGATGATAACTTCTGGACATCAGGTCTGCGATTACCCACCACGGACTGGCAGAATCCTGTTTTTCCTTTGCCTCGATTCGGCAGTCTCGTCCAGATGATCTGATGATTTGTAGATGTTTATGATACAACATTAGCAGATAATTAACATTTTATTTTTCAGGGGGTAAATACAGGCGAATATATTAATAAAAGTCACCTTGTCCTAGAGAGATTTATCAAAACGTCCCTGTTACCAGAGTAAGTCTACACGATTCACAGCCCTTATTTTAAGTTTTTCTAAAAATCCCTATGGGAAAAAATTATGGTGGAAAAACGATTGGAACCATTTCCCTGTTTGACAGCTAGATTTTATGGGTATTATGACTCATACTGTGGTACTCTATATCGACTTGGAGTATGCCTGACCAACCACCTTGCCTCAGCTGACCCCAGATGACCCCAAATGCACCCATCATCATTCAGTCAAACTACTTTGACCTCAGAACTATATTTCTATACCCATCATTCAAAGTAAAATGACATACCTTTAGTTGTACTGGTCTTTTGCCACATTTACATGCTAGTTGGAACTAGGAAACTGACTTGCTGAGTTTCCGAGTACCGACTAGCACTTGAAGGCGGCATTAGTTCTATAAATTAATTTCATAGAGGTCTTTACTTTACTGGAGACAGTGGGCTTGTCCCTGTACAGTAAACAGTCAGTCATGTTCCTGCTATTTTAATGGGGGACGTGGAAGGAACCATTAGAAAATATGAAGCTTGATTTGTCACTAACTACATCAAACATGTTTTATTTCAGTTTTTTTTTCCTCCAAGAGAAAGAGATACAATCAAAGATCTAATATGAAACCGAACACCTTGTTTAGCTCTTTGGGGATGAAACTCGACATTCTGTGGTTTTCGCGTTAGGTTTCATTCTTCTAACGGTGGGTTGTATTTTCACAAAGAGGGACTCAATCATAGAGAAATGGGAAGTTTCCATTCATTAATATCTGTGATTATAGTTTGCTTTGTCATGTTTTAAATCTGATTCCCAAAGAGTGAAATATAGGCATGCTTTCGTCTAGATCTTCTGTCTAATGTTTTCTCTTAGTCTAATGACATTGTGTAGTTTTAATAACATCAAATTAATATACATAATTATTCTTGGGGACTTACCTGAGGTATCACTGTGATATCTATAATAGGGGAGTCTATGACAAGGGAGTTGTTATCTTTTCCAAACAGGGAAATGGATGTGGGCGCCCATGAAACACCTGGAAGCGCGAGTTTGAAGCGGACGTCAGAAGTTCTGGAATAAGTTGGAAGACAATGAAAAGACAAATGGATGGGAGTCGTCGAGCAAATTACTTTCTAAACTTTGTCTCCTAAGGTGTGATATTTCACTCTTTATCACCTACAGTATAAATCATTTGCCATGTGATTGAAGCTCCGTTTTGGTAAATTTACTAATCAAAGAGCATGGTAAGTATAACATTGGGGCATGTTCCGACGCAGCACGTTCTATCAATGTTCACAAAGGTAAAAGGCCATCTGGATTAACCAATCAGGTAAGTATAATAATAGTATCTAGGCAGAATAGTGTTATTTGACCAATCTATTACATGTGTCTCTGATCAAGGTCAACTATTTTCTTTTTACTGAAATAGCCATAGCTGTTTCATAGCTGCCACAGGGAAGCTTCAGTGTACCCTGGTCCTTAAAAACACACAAAGGGATTACTGTAGCCTTGACAGTTACAGTATGGAGAAAGTAAGCGGTTTAGAGTTTTGGGCACCACAGTAGTTAAAACATGTTGTTTCAAGGGCCTGGCTCTGTCTGACTTTAACAGGGCAACAGGTCCCAAGCACATAAGAGCTGTCAAGCCGCATAGCGGGCAAAATATTTTGGAATCAGGTGGTAGAGGAAAGAGTCATCGTAGCCTACTGTACACAGTATACAGTACACTGACGTGACAGTGTAGCTTTACCACCATGCACACAAATCAATGAAAACCTTGTAAATGTGTCTAGTCCTGTCTTTATCTGCCCCTCAAACCCTTCATAAAAACCCTTCATAAATCAACATGAAAGGAGTATGCAGCTTCTATCACCACTCTCCATGTCAGCATCTGTATAAACAACCAGAGGATAACGGAGCTCCAGAAGATCCCATTGAGCATCAATAGCAGCCAGATGACCAGCACTTTGGTCCAGGGAAGATGACTGCAGAGTGCTCCTCAAATAACTTGATTGTTCACACAAACATATGGAACTGATGCTCATTTATAAGTATGTTATGGGGGTAAATGACCGAGGGTTTGAAACTATTCCTATAATGGACTGTCCTATAATGGAGCCAGTGGTACCATGTCAGTTATCAAACATGTAAGGGGTGGATATAACTACTGTTCCCTGAAGGAGGGAACTAGGTTTAACAAACTACTGGGAGTCAACGACAAATCATATTCACCTGAAGAAAACTGAAATCACTCCTTACAGGCCTATGGATGCCGAGCCCGCCCTCGGAATCCCCGCCTTAATGGCTATAATAACAGGGCTCTAATTAATTTCCTCAAATCAGTGCTGCTCCTCAGCAAGCTCAAATCCTCTGATGGCATGGGGCCAAAAATATGTTATACCTCGTTCCCTCCTTCAGGGAACAGTAGTTATTGTCACGCCTGCTCCCGATCTCCCTCTCTGGTGCTCGAGGGACCTTCATTACACACACCTGTCACCATCATTATGAACAGCAGCGCTCATTGGACTAACCTGGACTCCTTCCCTTTGTTTATTGACCCATCTATGACTGGCTACTCCCCCGTTTGTTCCCTGTGTCTGCATTAATGTTGTCATGTGTTCTTGTTCAGACACTGTCCTGTTCTGTTCCATGTCCGTTGATAATTAAATGTTCACACCCTTTACCCGCTTCTCGTCTCAATCAGCGTCGATCCTAACAGTTACAGTGGGGCAAAAAAGTGTTTAGTCAGCCACCAATTGTGCAAGTTCTCCCACTTAAAAAGATGAGAGAGGCCTGTAATTTTCATAATAGGTATGTAACGGATGTGAAACGGCTAGCTTAGTTAGCGGTGCGCGCTAAATAGCGTTTCAATCGGTTACGTCACTTGCTCTGAGACCTTGAAGTAGTAGTTCCCCTTGCTCTGCAAGGGCCGCGGCTTTTGTGGAGCGATGGGTAACGATGCTTTGTGGGTGACTGTTGTTGATGTGTGCAGAAGGTCCCTGGTTCGCGCCCGGGTATGGGCGAGGGGACGTAAAGTTATTCTGTTACAGGTACACTTCAACTATGACAAACAAAATTAGAAGAAAAAAAAATCCAGAAAATCACATTGTAGGATTTTTAATGAATTTATTTGCAAATCATGGTGGAAAATAAGTATTTGGTCAATAACAAAAGTTTATCTCAATACTTTGTTATATACCCTTTGTTGGCAATGACAGAGGTCAAACGTTTTCTGTAAGTCTTCACACTGTTGTTAGTATTTTGGCCCTTTCCTCCATGCAGATCTCCTCTAGAGCAGTAATGTTTTGGGGCTGTTGCTGGGCAACACGGACTTGCAATTCCCTCCAAAGATTTTCTATGGGGTTGAGATCTGGAGACTGGCTAGGCCACTCCAGGACCTTGAAATGCTTCTTACGAAGCCACTCCTTTGTTGCCCGGGCGGTGTGTTTGGGATCACTATCATGCTGAAAGACCCAGCCACGTTTCATATTCAATGCCCTTGCTGATGGAAGGTTTTCACTTAAAATCTCACGACCATGGCCCCATTCATTCTTTCCTTTACACGGATCAGTCATCCTGGTCCCTTTACAGAAAAATAGCCCCAAAGCAGCCCGTCTGGTGTTCAACCTTCCCAAGTTCTCTCACGTCACCCCGCTCCTCCGCTCTCTCCACTGGCTTCCAGTTGAAGCTCGCATCCGCTACAAGACCATGGTGCTTGCCTACGGAGCTGTGAGGGGAACGGCACCTCAGTACCTCCAGGCTCTGATCAGGCCCTACACCCAAACAAGGGCACTGCGTTCATCCACCTCTGGCCTGCTCGCCTCCCTACCACTGAGGAAGTACAGCTCCCGCTCAGCTCAGTCAAAACTGTTCGCTGCTCTGGCCCCCCAATGGTGGAACAAACTCCCTCACGACGCCAGGACAGCGGAGTCAATCACCACCTTCCGGAGACACCTGAAACCCCACCTCTTTAAGGAATACCTAGGATAGGATAAGTAATCCCTCTCACCCCCCTTTAAGATTTAGATGCACTATTGTAAAGTGACTGTTCCACTGGATGTCATAAGGTGAATGCACCAATTTGTAAGTCGCTCTGGATAAGAGCGTCTGCTAAATGACTTAAATGTAAATGTAAATGTTTCCACCCCCATGCTTCACAGTAGGTATGGTGTTCTTTGGATGCAACTCAGCATTCTTTGTCCTCCAAACATGACGAGTTGAGTTCTATTTTGGTTTCATCTGACCATATGACATTCTCCCAATCTTCTTCTGGATTATCCAAATGCTCTTTAGCATTTGGATAATAATGTATTGGCTTAAGCAGGGGGACACGTCTGGCACTGCAGGATTTGAGTCCCTGGCAGCATAGTGTGTTACTGATGGTAGGCTTTGTTACTTTGGTCCCAGCTCTCTGCAGGTCATTCAATAGGTCCCCCAGTGTGGTTCTGGGATTTTGCTCCCCGTTCTTGTGATCATTTTGACCCCACAGGGTGAGATCATGCGTGGAGCCCCAGATCGAGGGCGATTATCAGTGGTCTTGTATATCTTCCATTTCCTAATAATTGCTCCCACAGTTGATTTCTTACAACCAAGCTGCTTACCTATTGCAGATTCAGTCTTCCCAGCCTGGTGCAGGTCTACAATTTTGTTTCTGGTGTGCTTTGACAGCTCTTTGGTCTTGGCCATAGTGGAGTTTGGAGTGTGACTGTTTGAGGTTGTGGACAGGTGTCTTTTATACTGATAACAAGTTCAAACAGGTGCCATTAATACAGGTAAAGAGTGGAGGACAGAGGAGCCTCTTAAAGATAAGTTACAGGTCTGTGAGAGCCAGAAATCTTGTTTGTTTGTAGGTGACCAAATACTTATTTTCCACCATAATTTGCAAATAAATTCTTTAAAAATCCCACAATGTGATTTTCTGGATTTTTTTCTAATTTTGTCTGTCATAGTTGAAGTGTACCTATGATGAAAATTACAGGCCTCTCTCATCTTTTTAAGTGGGAGAACTTGCACAATTGGTGGCTGACTAAACACTTTTTTGCCCCACTGTATATTCATAACCGTACATTTTCTTTCAGTCGGTCACTTGTTATAAAATACTATAGGGAGATACAATAATGCCCCAAGCCAGCTCAGAGGGTATCAAACCAAGAAGCACATGGCAGCTCAAGCACACCGTTCCACCAACTGAAAAAAAGGGATTACAGCAGCCACTTTCTTCCCTAATACTTACCCAAGAAGCCTGACTTTCAGAGCCTTAAGAGGCTTGAAATGTCAGAGCTCCATATAGAAACCTGAACCTGTAGCAACTCAGCTATGCGCATTGACACGCTGCCACTGCAGCTGAAGTCCATAGACCCCACGGTTCCAAGAACAGTACTTACCTTGCGAGCCTGAAATGTCAGAACTAGTACAAGGAAATTCTTCACCAAGTCACCTGTGGCAAAGCACACATTCAACCAGAGTCGGTAAACAACGGCAGCCTGAAGCTCAGACCCACCGGAAACTTGCAGTAAACTAGAAACGGTGTACACTTGCACTTCCAAGTTAGTCCAAGGCTCAAACAATCAGGGAACTGTGCTAACCCAAATAAATTCAACTCGCTGCAGCACAGATATCACTAAACTTCATGCTCCTGAACAATGCCCAAGCAGACGCCACACCCCTAGTGGAGTGAGCACTCTCACAACTAGGAAAACCTTGTTCTTTGCTGTCATAAACCCGGGTGATAGCCTCCATAATCCAATGAGAAAGACGGAAAGCACCCTATCCATTACATTTACATTTACATTTAAGTCATTTAGCAGACGCTCTTATCCAGAGCGACTTACAAATTGGTGCATTCACCTTATGACATCCCAAACTGGATTAGCGAAACAGGCAAAACTGGTCAATCACCGAGGGGTGCAGTCCCCACTCCGTAGAGAGGACCCCCTCTGGAACTTAGAACCGCACCCAAGTTTAGAAAATGTTGTACGATACGCCCTGAGTGACTGGAAAAGCGCACTGTTCCATACGAACATACTGTATAACGGGACATGTTTAGGAGTGAGAGAGATTGCACCCCCACCCCTTGCCTGTTGATGTATGCCACCGCCGTCCTGTTGTAGGATCTTACCAACACATGTGATCTCACTCTCGAAACCTTGAACACTGAGGAACCTTGGGTAGAAGCAATGTGATTTCGTGGTAGGGCCGATCTGATCCAAGACCCTACCCGACCCACACCACACCGGGTTCTGGGACTTCGGCGAACAGTAACTTGCACCCCCCCCCCATTGAACGAGCCACTTGGGAGCACTGTTACCACAGTACATGCTTGGGGAGGAGGGCCCCAATGAGACACCATCATCGCCCCCATACTTTTACCCACAACCAGGATACTACACCGAGACAGACACAGCACAAAAATCAGCTGCAGTGCTCTGAAACCCATCTCTACTGCCTTATTCAGCTCCTGTGGGAAATCAATATTATACATCTTCAGCCTTGTGACCACCTCGGCCTGGTACATTTGGTTCTGCTGCTCTGCCAAGATCCGGCACTGTTTATTCTGAAGCACTGTGCTGGCATTATCCCCCTTGTTAGCCTCCGGAGTAGCATGCCAGCCTACCTGAATGAGAGGAATCCCAGGTCACCTTAAGCTCATCTGAGAAATCTTTAAAACAGTGGGTTAGCAATGCTTCACTGCTGCAGGGACAGGAGGTAAAATACCTTCCCCCAAACCTGGAGGAAATCCACTACGGGGGAGAAGACGGCCCTCAGGTGATCCGCCGCCCTATGACACTGCTCCATCAAAAGGCGCATTAGCCACCAATGGTTCTGGAATCTAGACTCTGAACAATGCCAGAGAAACAGTAATGAGCCTCACTCGGCCGGGATGACACATGAACTCAGACTACCGCTGCTGCTCTCTCCCGGCCTCAGACAACCCTATTCCCGAGGTCATTTCCCCCGGGAGACCCTTCCCCAGCAGCCCTAATCTTTCTCACAAAGTCAGCCCTGACACCCAATGGAAGTTGAACCCAGCCGGAGACAATGGTCACATCAACTGGTCCGAGCCAAAGCCTCCTGGGCATGTTTCCTCCCCAGGCGAACAGGATAACGATTGTGAGAATCTTTCATTTTCATTGTGAAACCCCCATGCCTTAGGGCACAGTCGGAGGTACAAACTCAGCTGGTTAGTCTTTTTGAACTCTTTCCACTGGCCAAGCAAGGACGCATTAGCTTCACAAGCAGAGCAGAAAGGAGTTAGCTTTTAGCAAACACAAAAACCCTTACCAAGACCCAAATCATCTAGGGGGACGACTACTCTCTCCCCACTAACAGACACCTAAGTCGGAGCTGAATCTCGTAATCTCGTGAATCTTCTTGTGCTTTGAAAAGTTTTTGCATGACATGTGCTTTCTTCATTCAGGGATCTGTGCTCTGGATACGTGACATGGAGAAAACAATACTTTGAAATGCTGGGCCCCTTCTAATGTGACAAACAAGAGGTCTCTGGTACTCTTAGTTTATAGCCAGATTTGCAGGTAAACAAGACACACGCTCATCCACCTTTCACTTGACTGCCTGTCGATTTGAGGCCCCATATAGTCGAGATAAGAGGAGTTGTGGTATATAACAGCGTATATACCTGGTAAAACAGCAAGTAAAGTAAGGTCAAATAAACTTTCACAGACGGGGAGATTCTCCATTGGCTTGGCTAACTCTGCCATACTCCATCCTCCGTCCTCTCCTCTGTTTGAAAAATGTCAAAGGCAATCAAGGAGAGGAAAGTAAGAGAGGAAACGTAGAAACAAATGTGCTTGTATGAAATGAGACTCTCCTTCTCCACTCGTACGTCCTCAGGCAAATGACGTTTACAGGGATGGAACCCAACATGAATGCGGAAAAAGGGATTTTTTTAAATGTAGCTAGTTGTGCAAGACATTTTATTGTTAAAAGATTAAGTAGCGTAAGGTTTTTAAACGTGTGCCTGCTGCACACTTTTCTCCTTCCAGGAAACAACAGCTTATTTAAATGGGGTGTGGCAGATTTAAAACACTTCCGGGCTTCGTGTCCTTAGGATACTCTTGTGCATCCTCTGTCGAAGTAGATCATCGAAGAGATGAGCAGCCTCTTTCATTTGCCTGCTAAGGAAATGACACTGTACTCGACCACATCGGTTTCCGGGTCATGGAGGAGAGAAGATGGAGGAGTTGAGGAGAACAATGTCTTTTGCCTGAATGAGAATCTCAGGGTCAGTGACACCCTTTGTACTGAAGTGTGTGTTGACTGCAGGCTCAGCAAGGCCTGATAGGCAGCCAGCTTGATAAAAACCTCAGTTTCCAGGAACAGTATAGTACGCTGCTGCCAATGTGACAGGCCCCAGGAGTGCAAGTCAGTAGCCGTGCGTGGGTAAAATCACTGAGGAAGCCAAGCCAAGTCAGTAGCCGTGCGTGGGTAAAATCACTGAGGAAGCCAAGCCAAGTCAGTAGCCGTGCATGGGTAAAATCACTGAGGAAGCCAAGCCAAGTCAGTAGCGGTGTGTGGGTAAAATCACTGATGAAGCCAAGCCAAGTCAGTAGCGGTGTGTGGGTAAAATCACTGAGGAAGCCAAGCCAAGTCAGTAGCGGTGCGTGGGTAAAATCACTGAGGAAGCCAAGCCAAGCCAGTAAAACATCCATATTACAACAATTGTTGTGATAGTTGCATTGTTTGCTCTGTAACCCATCCGTCATATACAGTAGGGCTGTGACAACAAAAAGACAGTCACACGGTGGCAGAATAAATTGAACAACGCATACATTTGTTTTATCACAAAACCGGAGAGCAACATCTGTCCGGTGGAGTCCACAAGGCAAATTTAGCACGTAACAAACAGTTACATGACCTGCAACATGGTCAAGCAAGTTAATGTTTTCGACAGTTTACTACACAACTACTGATTTAGAACCACAGAGTTACCGCAAGTCAGAACAAATACAACAGGAGCAATGCCATTTCAACTTAAAAATGTAAACATCATCAAATCAACAAGGCTATATATACTTCGTTTAATACACTGAAGACAAACTTAAAGATACCAAAAATACACAAGTAAAAACATTTGTGGGACTCACACTACTTGTAGACTAGTTGAACGCCAGTGTTCTCTTTCATGTTGGCAAAATGGTCTATGGCTCTGTCATACATTTTGTTGTCATAAGCTAACTAGCTAAAATGATTGCTAGCCTAACATCCTCGCATGGGCAACAATGAACCAGCTCACTTAACTAGCTAGTTAACATGAACCTAAAAGGAATAGGCTACATCTAGGCTACATATTGAACTTCAAATTGTCTCTGGGCAGTGCAATAACATATTTACATACATTTACATTTACATTTAAGTCATTTAGCAGACGCTCTTATCCAGAGCGACTTACAAATTGGTGCATTCACCTTATGGCATCCAGTGGAACAGTCACTTTACAATAGTGCATCTAAATCTTAAAGGGGGGGGTGAGAAGGATTACTTATCCTATCCTAGGTATTCCTTAAAGAGGTGGGGTTTCGGGTGTCTCCGGAAGGTGGTGATTGACTCCGCTGTCCTGGCGTCGTGAGGGAGTTTGTTCCACCATTGGGGGGCCAGAGCAGCGAACAGTTTTGACTGGGCTGAGCGGGAACTGTACTTCCTCAGTGGTAGGGAGGCGAGCAGGCCAGAGGTGGATGAACGCAGTGCCCTTGTTTGGGTGTAGGGCCTGATCAGAGCCTGGAGGTACTGAGGTGCCGTTCCCCTCACAGCTCCGTAGGCAAGCACCATGGTCTTGTAGCGGATGCGAGCTTCAACTGGAAGCCAGTGGAGAGAGCGGAGGAGTGGGGTGACGTGAGAGAACTTGGGAAGGTTGAACACCAGTCGGGCTGCGGCGTTCTGGATGAGTTGTAGGGGTTTAATGGCACAGGCAGGGAGCCCAGCCAACAGCGAGTTGCAGTAATCCAGACGGGAGATGACAAGTGCCTGGATTAGGACCTGCGCTGCTTCCTGTGTGAGGCAGGGTCGTACTCTGCGGATTCATGGCTAGATCAGAATCACCCTCATAATCATTGGCCTGTACAGAGAATTACGTCAAAACCACAAGTCCAAATCCCCATCTCCATCCAATGCTTAGGAAAGGGCCGATTTAGCAAGCTAGCTACTGCGGGACATCAACACAAGTAGACAAGAATCGAAAATTATGTTTAGCTTAGGATGTGATTTGATTGGTGTAAAGCCAAATCCAAACTGGCTTCCCTTAGGAGGCATTTTGCTCCACCAGGACAACCTACAGTTGAATTCAGCTCAACGCTGATTGGCTAATTATGTAATGTTTTTTTAATCAACGGAAGTCAAATGGTGTGTTTTCTCTTTAAACATCTCCATAACTCTCCCATCCCCAAACTCATCTGTGAGCGCTTCGGATCAGGTTGATGCCACGTGGGAATGTGCAGAATATTTTGTTGGATATCCATGGGAAGTTGATCAGAATCAGGTGGAGGGATCTGCTCTGCTGGTCTCTGGGAGGATTGGGACGCATAAATGTGCGGAATTCGGTGTGTCCTGCAGTGTTCAGTAGGACACACTGTAGCAAAATGCTTTGCAACAGAAAGCGAACATTTGCGTTCTTATTAGTCAAGTTCTGGTAGTACCTCCCTGTTTCATAATGTTTCAAAAACAAAATCCACCTACTGAACACGCCCCAGGTCCTGCGCAGAGAGAGCAAGATGATGGTGAGAGAAGGAGGACTCATAAAGCCGTGCAGGCCCAAGTCCGAAACCAACACATTCTTCTATAGCCCCCATCTGGCTGTGCAGTTCTCCAGCTCCACAGGGACTGTGTCCATGGCCAATTACACACGTGCCTCTTCGTCCATTGTGTGACCTCAGCCAAAGGCACTATGGGACCCCTACCATTTGCCTACGGGGTCGTGACTTTGGTATTTTATTAGGATCCCCATTAGCTGTTGCAAAAACAGCAGCTACTCTTCCTGGGGTCCACACAAAACATAATACCAAATTACATAGTACAGAACATTAATAGACAAGAACAGCTCAAGGACAGAACTACATACATTTTTTTTAAAGGCACACATAGCCTATATATCAATGAATACACACAAACTATCTAGGCCCGATAGGGGAGAGGCGTTGTGCCGCGAGGTGTTGCTTTATCTGTTTTTTGAAACAAAGTTTGCTGTTTATTTGAGCAATATGAGATACGGAAGTTCTATGCAATTAGGGCTCTATATAATGCTGTGCGCTTTCTCGAATTTGTTCTGAATTTAGGTAATGTCATGCTGACATCATTTTCTTCACACCCATCACCCATTACATATTTCATAGTTGACACACTAAATATTGCAATACATCAGAGGAAAGACATGCTACCATGTTGAAGTAACCAAAGAAAAACTTAGCTGATCGTGGATTCATACACGTTTTCTTTGCTGGCTGTCTGCATGATGCACCAATCACAGACCAAGATGTCAAATCAGGAAAGAGCCATCAGCTCACAACCAACTACTTACTGTCATAGGTACAGAACGTAATGTGGCCTGTGATTTTGGCTGACTGGTGGTCGTGCGTATCCCAAGGATGGTCTGGAGGATGTCTGCATTTTGCCTTCAATGTATTCTGTACATGTTTTTAAATTCCAATTTTAACATGTTTTTAATTTGCATAGTTATCTATCAATCAAACAGTCTATCTATTCAAATAAAGTTATGAAGTTACATTGATGCACAGAGAGAGAGAGAGTACGCAAGAGAGAGAGAGAGAGAGAGAGAGAGAGAGAGAGAGAGAGAAAGAGAGAGCTGTAGCTAGTACTACTAGTACTACTCGTGCACAGTGCTCATAGTCATGTTTTTTCTTTTTTCTTCACTTTCAAGCCTGCCTTTTCCTGAACAGCGGGAAAGCAGTTCGATGTGGGATTATGCATGGGGTTTAGTGGAAAACGGGAACAAAATTTGGTGCAAGATATGGAGTGTGAAATTTAGAGTGACCTGTTTATAGCCGTTTTATAAAAGTGCTAGCGATATCGCGTAATATTTGAATAATTTCATCAAATTAGCAGGAACACAGGAGCGCAGTTTTACCTGCTTGAGTAAAGGGCCTGTGAGAATTCACTATGCGGAGTGAAAAACGTAGCTCTGAAATATTACGTTTTTGAATGGGTCCACGCGACTCTGATCTGAAGTTGCCTGGATGGGATGCACAGTGAGTTTCATCTGTTGTGAAGACGACCTCCTACAGATTTCTCCTGACCAACATGACAAAAAGAAAGAGAACAAGAAACTGTTGAAAAAGGTAGGACACATCACCCATTCCCATAATTAACACACCATCTTTTCATTGATAGCGCAGAAAAGTGTGCACGGAAATGCATTTAACGGCGCAGGGGGTCTATTCCTAATAGTCTAACTCCTTCATTCACACAATACAAGGTTGGCCCCATGCATTTTTTTTTTGTGAATTAACATTTGTCTGTTTTCAGTGGCGATTTTAGCATGTACATCTTGATGGGGCAAAGAAAAAAAAGTGGGGTGCATGCCAGCAAAGCCACTACACAACACAACACCAAACAATACATTATTTGTTCATTCAGCCTCATTTACTACCTTTAAAAAAACATAGCTGATATGGCTGACTTGCTTTAATAAACGTGGTTTCTACTGACAATTGAGATGTACAAACTATGGCATAAGGGGGCAACAAGCAGATAAGAGGCCATCTGTAATTTCGATTAAGACATTAATGAGCAAGCTAGGACGGACTAGTCAATATAACTATTTGTTCAGCACCTTTGAAATGTACAGCGACAGAATTCAGAACATGGACCGTTCTTACAGTGTTCTCCCTGTACACCAAGTCAGAACCATAGGATACATACAGGGGGCATACAAGCAGACAATGAAAGCTCTTACAAAATTTGATGATTTACTTTCTCGAAAACATTTTATAATGTAGGTTACATGTGCACGATCAAGTGGGCGAAATTAAGAGGGGAAAATAGACCAAATTATTAGGGTGAGGCACATGGGCTACTAACAGCTTAATACACAACATACACTTAGTATTACTTTCTTAGCTACAGTATACATATCTCCCTGGCATATTACATAATTTATGCAGGAACATACAATACATTTTTGGACTGAAATTGTTGTCCTGTGCTCACTTGAACAGGAAGTTGACACGGCGTTCCTTCGTGTCCAAATTTTGGCATTATACTTTGTCATCAAAGTCTGACATTTTCTGGACTTATGGTGTTTTCAAGACAACTGGGAAATTGTTTAGCTAGTTGGAGCTCCTTTTTGCCCAAGTTCCCAGTTGTCTTGAATTCATTGAAGTCAGATTTCCTTGTTCCAAATTAACAGTTGTTTTGATCATGGCAGAAATCATGATTGACAGCATGGCCAATGTTGAATGATTATAATATTAAGCTTGGAAAAGAGACCCTTAAACCCTCAATTTGGACCATACACCCACTCCACTGAATAGGAGGCTAGGGATTACTTTGCCATGCTTGCAGTTAGCCACTGATGCCTTCCAAACCACTAATTGTTGAATTTGTGATTTTCAACTTGTCGTGTAATGTTTATGTCCAATGACTGATGAGCACCTATACGTTTTATCTATCATTTCTTTTCATTTGACAAGGATTAAAAAGGATTTGCGGGTAGATTGTTGACTTGATTCATGATGATGACTGCTAGCTAAGATTTTGAAAGTATCATATTAACATCAGTCCAATCAAAGCTACTGTAGATATAACGTGATTTGACGTCATTTTATCTGTGGCCAATGACCTTGAGCCTTCTTGGATGGGCACTTTAATGTAACTCTATGGCAGCACCCAAGGGGCTTGAATTTCTGAGCACTATCCTTCAATTTGGCAGAGATGTAGTGTCCCCATGAGTGACAGAACACTGAGCCAATCACGGCGCAACTAGAGAACATTAGCAACCCCCATTTTCCGCTGGCTGCCCCACCATCATTTTGGAGCTGCCTTAATCAACAAAGCAAAAATGGAGACACAATGTATTATTATTATTATTTTGTCTTTACATTGTTTGCAAACTGATCTCTAACACTTATTAATTAATGCCAAAATAACATGCAAAACAGGAAACCCTTGATTTTTGTCCGTTTTCTTTGCAAAAAATGTGGGGCTCAAAACAAGTGGGGCTCTGCCAGTTCGAAATTGTGTTTAGATATATTTAACCGGTTGAGAGTTTGTCACCCTTGGTGAACATAACTCAGAGAAAATAGATATCACATGTGGCTTTACACAAGGTTCAATTTTGGGTCCGGTACTGTCCAGTTAATATACACTACACTACACTACACTACCAAAAGTGTGTGGACACCGGCTCATTGAATATCTCACTGCAAAATCATGGTCATTAATATGAAGTTGGTCCACCCTTTGCTGTTATAACAGCCTCCACTCTTCTGGGAAGGCTTTCCACTAGATGTTGGAACATTGTTGTGGAGACTTGCTTCCATTCAGACAAAATATTATTAGTGAGGTCAGGCACTGATGTTGGGCAATTACATCTGTCTCGCAGTCAGCCTTCCAAATCATCACTAAGGTGTTATGATGGGGTTGAGGTCAGGGCTCAGAGCAGACCAGTCAAGTTCTTCCACACCGATATCAATAAACCATTTCTGTATGAACCTCTATTTGTGCACAGGGGCATTGTCATGCTGCAACAGGAAAGGGCCTTCCCCATACTGTTGCCACCAAGTTGGAAGCACAGAATTGTCTAGAATGTCATTGTATGCCTTAGCATTAAGATTTCCCTTCACTGGAACCAAGGGGCCTAGCCCGAACCATGAAAAACAGCCACAGATCATTATTCTGCTTCCACCAAACTTTACAGTTGGCACTATGCATTGGGGCAGGTAGCGTTCTTCTGCCATCCGCCAAACCCAGATTCGTCCGTCGGACTGCCAGATGGTGAAGCGCGATTCATCACTCCAGAGAACGCATTTCCACTGCACCAGAGTCCAATGTAGGCAATCTTTACACCACTCCAGCCGACACTTGGCATTGCGCATGGTGATTTTAGGCTTGTGTGCGGCTGCTCGGCCATGGAAACCCATTTCATAAAGCTCCTGACGAACAGTTCTTGTGCTGACGTTGCTTCCAGAAAAAGTTTGGAACTCGGTAGTGAGTGATGTAACCGAGCTATAGTACTCGTTTCAGCACTCAATGGCATCGTTCTTTGAGCTTGTATGACCTACCACTTTGTGGCTGAGTAGTTGTTGCTCCTAGACATTTCCACTTCACAATAACAGCACTTTGAGTTGATCGCGGCAGCTCTAGCATGGCAGATATTTGAGGAACTGACTTGTTGGACAGGTTGCATCCTAACAGTGTCACGTTGAAAGTCACTGAGCTCTTCAGTAAGGCCATTCTACTGCCAATGTTTGTCTATGGAGATTGCATGTCGGAGTGCACACCTCCAAACTGGGAAATGGCTATTTGACTAAGGAGAGTGATGAAGTGCTGCATCAAATTACCTGGCCTCCACAATCACCTGACCTCAACCCAATTGAGATGGTTTGGGATGAGTTGGACAGCAGAGTAAAGGAAAAGCAGCTAACAAGTGCTCAGCATATGTGGGAACTCCTACAAGACTGTTGGAAAAGCATTCCTCATGAAGCTGGTTTTAAGAATGCCAAAGGGTGGCTACTTTGAAGAATCTCAAATATAAAATATATTTTGATTTGTGTAACACTTTTTCGGTTACTACATGATTCCATGTGTATTATTTCATAGTTTTGATGTATTCACTATTAATCAGTGTAGAAAATAGTGAAAATAAAGAAAAACCCTTGATAAAGAAATAATGAAAAACCTTTGAATGAATTGGTGTGTCCAAAATTTTGACTGGTACTGTATACTGTATTAGAGTGAGCCATTTCAAGAATCCAATATTTAAATACATATGCCGTGTGTATAAACACGGTTATTCAAATAAAATTTGCATTAGTAGAAATATTAGAATAAATTATTTTAGGGATACAGTATTTAAATGCACAGTTTTTCAAACGTATGGGTGATTCATGATATACTGTACATCTTGATTTAGAATGTTCTCTAAAAAATATTTGTTGAACAATTAAAGGTCAAATAGACTGCATTTAAAACATCAATAATCTACTGAATAAAAGGTTAAAGGTCAAATAGACTGCATTTAAAACATCAATAATCTACTGAATAAAAGGTTAAAGGTCAAATAGACTGCATTTAAAACATCAATAATCTACTGAATAAAAGGTTAAAGGTCAAATAGACTGCATTTAAAACATCAATAATCTACTGAATACAGAGCTTTTGAACATATACCTAGGCTGAATATATGCCTTTCACAACCAAGACTTACTAATAATTCAATTATTTTTATCAATATAGTTATACCTTCTTTTTGTTGTTGTTGCAATAATCACGAATCTGGCTTTCAAGTCTGTCTATAAAAATTCCCTTCTTTGTTACAAATTTAACCAGAACCATGCGTAATGCACATTCACTAATAATGTAGCAGGCATTACTGAGCATTCGGTTTCCAGAATTAATGTTCATTGGTTCATCCATTTTAGTAGTGTCTGCTCGTGCTCTACATTTGAGAAGTTGAAACATAAACAGGGTATGGTTCGAAAGGTTAACTTCTCCTCTATTAGAGTAAAATAATGTCTCAATGTGTTTCGGATTACATATGAACGATTCTGTTGGACCAAACCTCAAATGCAAATAGCGAGTTGAAACCGTTTGTCAGCGAGGAAAAGGGATCTCTCATCTTTGTTGTTGTAAGTGGTTGAGGGAGGGGCTTGGGAGAAAGAGGCGAAGCGAGAGGTTTCACTCATAAAATCTGTCCAAAATATACCCAATTCGTTTATGCGCTTATTTTGAACTGAACCTTGTCGCCTGCCTTCCCACCTTTGGGACAACGACTTCCTTTGTTAGGGCAGAGACATGAGCATCTCGTCATTATATACAGATCTCTGGTGTAAATGGGAAGGTGCACAGCACAGAGGAGCGACGAAGACGAGACATAATGAGAACAAGCTGCACACAGAACGTCGAGGTTAAAATGTTGATAAAGTATTATTTCTTCACATTATATGCGCACAAGGCAGTAGACAACATGCAAATGTTCATTCCATCATGAAATTAGCGGGAAAACAGGGTTTTCAAAAAAGGAACTGCTGATGGATGTAGTTTCCTATGACAGAGTTAGAAATGTATATCTGTTAGAAATGTAAATCTGTTAGAAATGTAGCAAGAGAGGAGATCTAATAGGCTACTTTGAAGCAAGGTAAGACATGCCTCAGAAAACATTCAGATTTCTAACAATTAAGTATATGTTTTCAAAATACATACTGCCTCCAGCTCATTGCAAAGTGGTGTGTGACGAGTTGATGACGAGTTGATGACGAGTTGATGAAGCCTGCCATTCGTTACCGTCTGATACTTCAAAACAACTGGGAACTTGGACATCTCTGCCTTCCGACTTCAGTGCTTTCCAGACAACTAGGGGGCAAAAAGAACAAGCTAAATATACTTATATAGTTCTGAATGGTCATCCAACTCGGGAACTCTGGTCTCTTTCCAGAGCTCTGACTTTCCAACCTGAAGATCAGTGTCTTCTGAGTTTTCCAGTTGTCTTTAAATTACCACACGGCTAAGGCGCTGTTTGACACATGTTCCACTCAAAGGCTCTCTATCTGTATGCTGTAGGCTGTGTGATAAACAGGATATATAAGGAATATACTGTACACACACACCTATTTAATTACACTAGAATGATGCATATTAACCTATAGACCGATAAGCATGACCAGTCAAATGTATTTCAAACGACTGATATTTCCATCAATGAATTGGCTAAAAAGTATTATTTCACAATGGGATTTTTTTTCTCTCATCTTCTGCACAGACACACTGCTCTTACGACCACTCTAATTAATCAGAGACCGACAGCACTTATCCTAATCCTCAGAACAAATGGCCTTCGTCAGGTGGGAATACATCAGAGCAGAGGAAGGAGAGAAATATTCAGGACACGGGGGAATTTGAGGGATTTACAGAGAGCCCGAGGGAGAGAACACAAGTAACCTACAGGGGCAGAGGGAGAGACCAGTACTAACCTACAGGGGTCAGAGGGAGAGACCACTACTAACCTACAGGGGGCAGACGGTGAGACCACTACTAACCTACAGGGGGTAGAGGTAGAGACCACTACAAACCTACAGGGGGCAGAGGGAGAGACCACTACTAACCTACAGGGGGCAGAGGGAGAGACCACTACTAACCTACAGGGGGTAGAGGGAGAGACCACTACTAACCTACAGGGGGCAGAGGGAGAGACCACTACTAACCTACAGGGGGCAGAGGGAGAGACCACTACAAACCTACAGGGGGCAGAGGGAGAGACCACTACTAACCTACAGGGGGCAGAGGGAGAGACCACTACTAACCTACAGGGGCAGAGGGAGAGACCAGTACTAACCTACAGGGGGCAGAGGGAGAGACCACTACTAACCTACAGGGGGCAGAGGGAGAGACCACTACTAACCTACAGGGGGCAGAGGGAGAGACCACTACTAACCTACAGGGGGCAGAGGGAGAGACCACTACTAACCTACAGGGGCAGAGGGAGAGACCACTACTAACCTACAGGGGGCAGAGGGAGAGACCACTACTAACCTACAGGGGGCAGAGGGAGAGACCACTACTAACCTACAGGGGCAGAGGGAGAGACCACAACTAACCTACAGGGGGCAGAGGGAGTGACAACAGTGAACCTACAGGGGCAGAGGGAGAGACCACTACTAACCTACAGAGGGAGAGGGGTACAGAGGGAGAGACCACTACTAACCTACAGGGGGCAGAGGGAGAGACCACTACTAACCTACAGAGGGGGACCACTACTAACCTACAGGGGCAGGGAGAGACCACTACTAACCTACAGGGGCAGAGGGAGAGACCACAACTAACCTACAGGGGGCAGTGGGAGAGACCACAACTAACCTACAGGGGGCAGAGGGAGAGACCACTACTAACCTACAAGGGGCAGAGGGAGAGACCACTACTAACCTACAGGGGGCAGAGGGAGAGACCACTACTAACCTACAGGGGGCAGAGGGAGAGACCACTACTAACCTACAGGGGGCAGAGGGAGAGACCACAACTAACCTACAAGGGGCAGAGGGAGAGACCACTACTAACCTACAGGGGGCAGAGGGAGAGACCACAACTAACTTACAGGGACAGAGGGAGAGACCACAACTAACCTACAGGGGGCAGAGGGAGAGACCACAACTAACTACAGGGGCAGAGGGAGAGACAAGGGACAGCAGGGGAGGCCACTACTAACCTACAGGGGGCAGAGGGAGAGACCACTACTAACCTAACTTACAGGAGACAGGGGCAGAGGCCACAACTAACCTACAGGGGGCAGAGGGAGAGACCACAACTAACCTACAGGGGGCAGAGGGAGAGACCACAACTAACTTACAGGGGACAGAGGGGGAGGCCACAACTAACCTACAGGGGGCAGAGGGAGAGACCACTACTAACCTACAGGGGCAGAGGGAGAGACCACAACTAACCTACAGGGGGCAGAGGGAGTGACAACAGTGAACCTACAGGGGCAGAGGGAGAGACC
Source organism: Oncorhynchus gorbuscha (assembly GCF_021184085.1). Taxonomy (NCBI): domain Eukaryota; kingdom Metazoa; phylum Chordata; class Actinopteri; order Salmoniformes; family Salmonidae; genus Oncorhynchus; species Oncorhynchus gorbuscha. The sequence continues at coordinate 89,801,779 of NC_060181.1, read as the reverse complement.
ACTACTAACCTACAGGGGGTAGAGGGAGAGACCACTACTAACCTACAGGGGGCAGAGGGAGAGACCACTACTAATCTACAGGGGCAGAGGGAGAGACCACTACTAACCTACAGGGGCAGAGGGAGAGACCACAACTAACCTACAGGGGGCAGTGGGAGAGACCACAACTAACCTACAGGGGGCAGAGGGAGAGACCACTACTAACCTACAAGGGGCAGAGGGAGAGACCACTACTAACCTACAGGGGGCAGAGGGAGAGACCACTACTAACCTACAGGGGGCAGAGGGAGAGACCACTACTAACCTACAGGGGGCAGAGGGAGAGACCACAACTAACCTACAAGGGGCAGAGGGAGAGACCACTACTAACCTACAGGGGGCAGAGGGAGAGACCACAACTAACTTACAGGGACAGAGGGAGAGACCACAACTAACCTACAGGGGGCAGAGGGAGAGACCACAACTAACTTACAAGGGATAGAGGGGGAGGCCACAACTAACCTACAGGGGGCAGAGGGAGAGACCACTGCTAACTTACAGGAGACAGGGGCAGAGGCCACAACTAACCTACAGGGGGCAGAGGGAGAGACCACAACTAACTTACAGGGGACAGAGGGGGAGGCCACAACTAACCTACAGGGGGCAGAGGGAGAGACCACTACTAACCTACAGGGGACAGAAGTATCATAGATTTCAATATGCTCACTAAAAAGGCTATTTTGAGTTTGAGCAATGCAAAAACTGACAGCAGCTCTTTTCAGAATCTTAAATTGACCTTTTGGCACAGCCAAGGGGCTTTTAGCGGAAGAAAGAAAACAGTGCTTGGAATACCTGTCATGACTCGTGACTCTGTAAAGCAGCGCAAGCCTCATGCCCCTGTTCACTTGCAGCATCTAGTCTACCCTACACAGTCTGGTGTGGCGCACACAGATGCCCCCATCAAAAGCTGCGAAGACTGTGCTTCCCAACATTCTCTTGTGTAACACGTGATCCTGAGGACACCTGGTAGATGACCTTTATTCTGTGACACAGGCTAACGAGACTGACATTGTAGCTGTTGACCGAGTCTTGGTTAAAGGCAGATGTCCAAGACTCAATAGTCAGTCTTTAAGGCTGTAGTCTGCATAGAAAGGACAGAGTAACCTCATGTGGTTAGGTTGTAGCCATGCATAATGCACAGCATCCATCACAAGTTTTACTGGACCTTGAGGATGACGGCTTTGAGTACGTGGTAGGAGAGATGACTGAGACCATCTCTCCAACCACGTACTGTCCTCTATAACCCTGCCAAAATGTTCTAAGGAGGCCCGATCTGACTCCCAGGTCCTGGAATATCCTGAGTACTATTCAACACAGATATAGTCGTTAAGGTGTGTGATTCTTGGTGATACTACTATTCAACACAGATATAGTCGTTAAGGTGTGTGATTCTTGGTGATACTACTATTCAACACAGATATAGTCGTTAAGGTGTGTGATTCTTGGTGATACTACTATTCAACACAGATATAGTCGTTAAGGTGTGTGATTCTTGGTGATACTACTATTCAACACAGATATAGTCGTTAAGGTATGTGATTCTTGGTGATTCTTGGTGATACTACTATTCAACACAGATATAGTCGTTAAGGTATGTGATTCTTGGTGATACTACTATTCAACACAGATATAGTCGTTAAGGTGTGTGATTCTTGGTGATACTACTATTCAACACAGATATAGTCGTTAAGGTATGTGATTCTTGGTGATACTACTATTCAACACAGATATAGTCGTTAAGGTATGTGATTCTTGGTGATACTAACCCCCTGTAACGTGGTTCATTATCCGTTTGGTCTAAAACCAGTGGTGTCAAAACCAGGTAGAGGCTCCAATCAACTTCACTCCATCACCAGCCCACCTGCCACCGATTGGTTGTTCTGACCATCAAACCATATTCTGTTCAGCTGGCCTATGGCCAAACACACCATCAAGATCATTGTTCAGACTGCGCTGCACCCCTGAATCTAAGAGGCTCTTAGTTCTCCAACTCAACATAGAAGATTCCAGTGCGGTGTATCAAGCTAAAGTTGACATCAACCAGGCCATTGGAAGGAGCAACATCACAACACCTGATAAGCCATGGATGACTCTTATATATAATAATAATAATAATATCTCTTCAAATAAAGGAGCTCATTGTCGATAGGCAGAGAGCTTTCCAATCAGAGGACTACCATGAGTACAAGGGACTGCTCCAAAGTGACATGTCTCATCCAATATGCTAAGAAAATATGAATATGAAGTCTCTCATCTCAGGACCAAGGACAGTGAAAACTGGTTAAAGTCCATTAAAAAGCTAATGTGAGCTGCAGAAAACCTGAGTGGGAGAGTTGACACAAAGACAGAAGAGGAGTGTGAAACCCTGAGTTTTCAATTGACTTCTGTGTGGAAGACGTCACATGCAACATCCTAAGCCCGGCGGTTGAAAGCAGAATCTTGGCAAACTTCATTACTGAAACCTACAGTAATGGACAGGTCAAGATGCTTCTTTTCAAGGTCAATGGGAGGAAACAAGCTGGTAAAGACTGCATCCCTGCCTGGATTCTCAAGAGATACAGTACATTGAGGAGCTTGCCCCTGTTTTGATCGGCTTGTTCAATGCTTGCCTATAAATTGGACATTTCCCCTCCTAGTGGAAAGACTCACTAGTCTGGGAAGTACCCAAGAAAGTCAGACCATAGTTCCCTTAGAACTATAGTCAGATCAGTGCTCTCAGGACTGTCGTTAGATCAGTCCCCTCAGGACTGTCGTTAGATCAGTTCCCTCAGGACTATAGGCAGAGCAGTTCCCTCAGGACTACCGTCAGTTCAGTTCCCTCAGGGCTATAGTCAGATCAGTTCCCTCAAGACTATCGTCAGATCAGTTCCCTCAGGACTATCGTCAGATCAGTTCCATCAGGACTATCGTCAGATCAGTTCCCTCAGGGCTATCGTCAGATCAGATCCCTCAGGGCTATCGTCAGATCAGATCCCTCAGGGCTATAGTCAGATCAGTTCCCTCAGGACTATAGGCAGAGCAGTTCCCTCAGGACTATCATCAGATCAGTTCCCTCAGGACTATCGTCAGATCAGTTCCCTCAGGGCTATCGTCAGATCAGTTCCCTCAGGACTATCGTCAGATCAGTTCCATCAGGACTATCGTCAGATCAGTTCCATCAGGACTATCGTCAGATCTCCTTTCTGAGCTGTGTTGGCAAGGTCTATTAAGGAATTCTGAAGGACCTACTACTACAGGAAACGGAGTCTGCAATTTGTAGTTTGCAGCATGGTTTCATAAAAAGCAGATCGACTGTGACAGCCTTGATGCACGTGGCACAAAGCTGGCGGATTTCTGTCGACGCAAATTTGATGTCGACCCCACCTTCATTGATTTCACACAGGCCTTTGACACTATCTACAATGGACAATTTCTACACTCGCTAAGCAGACTAGGCACTTCGAAAGCACATATGTCTCTCAATCCACAGCTATCTTTTAAAAGAAACGGAATTCACCCTAACCACAATGGTGGATTCCAGGATTATTTTCAGCAAAATTGCAAACTCTTTTAGAGCCTGACAGGGTCTGGTAGTGCTCCAGTCCTCCCTTACCGAATAAGCGACAGAGGCCTTGGAAAGCATATCAGCTCCTGTAGAAATGTCACTATGGTTAGTGTGAGTAACCTACTTTATGTTCCTCTAGCTCTGCCTTCTAGTGAGTTCATAAAAACTGTCATATCCTACCATTCTGATAGATTGGAGACTGTCAGAAAACGTGGTTGTAACGTTAATACGTAATTTGGTTGTTATTACGTTGGTTACCTCGAAACAGATGCCCAAGGGGCAGAGTGGCACTTTTAGGCTTCCCGGGTTGCGCAGTGGTCTAAGGCACTGCATCGCAGTGCTAACTGTGCCACCAGAGATTCTGGGTGGCACACTGTCGCAGCCGGCCGCGACCGGGAGCCCCATGTGGTGATGCACAATTGGCCCAGCGTCGTCCAGGTTAGGGAGGGTTTTGCCGGCAGGGATATCCTTGTCTCATCGCACACTAGCGACTCCTGTGGCGAGCCGGGCGCAGTGCATGCTGACCACGTCACAAGGTGTCCAGTGTTTCCTCTGACACATTGGTGCGGCTGGCTTCCGAGATGGATGGGCATTGTGTCAAGAAGCAGTTGGTTGGTTGGGATGTGTTTCGGTGGAAGCATGGCTCTCGACCTTCGCCTCTCCCGAGTCCGTACGGGAGTTGCAGCGATGAGACATGACTGTAACTACTACCAATTGGATACCACGAAATTGGGAAGAAAAAAAGGTGTAAATAATACATAGAAAGAATATGGCACTGTTAAATAATTAGTAAAACCTTTGTGAATGACCTCATTACTGAGCGCAACGTTGATTACATGTTTCTCACTGAAACATATATTTTTTTAACCTTTATTTTACTAGGCAAGTCAGTTAAGAACAAATTCTTATTTTCAATGATGGCCTAGGAACAGTGGGTTAACTGCCTGTTCAGGGGCAGAATGACAGATTTGTACCTTATCATTTCGGGGTTTTGAACTTGCAACCTTTCGGTTACTAGTCCAAAGCTCTAATCACTAGGCTACCCTGCCGCCCCATGGCAGTCTTCAGACTGTAGTGTCACTCTTATTAAAGCAGTAGTCCGAGGGGTAGGCTTTTCATACTCTATCAGAAAAGAGAAAAGGGTTGGGGAGGACATCTCTAAGGACATTTAATTTGGCGACATAGGGTCTTTTTGTACTAATGTCCACGAGAACTATGATAAAATCATTGTGTGCGCGATCTTTATATTCATGTTGACAAAGAGGCTGACTCCGAGGACATAGAATTTATGGATCTTTTGAGCTCTATGGACTTTATCCAACATGTTGCTGGGCCCATCCATAACGGCCATACTCTGGACCTGGTTATTACCAAGGGGAATTCTATTGACGTTTCCTCTATTGGTCATGTAGCTTTATCTGATCACCACTCTGGTGATTTTACTACGTAGTTGCCCATATGTCAGGGTAATACTGAATACGTTATTAAGAAACACTATCCTACCTCTGAAGTTGCTACAGAGTTTATTGAGTGTATGAACAATACTCCACCATGTATTCTGCCTTTCTCTTGTGATGACTTAGTTGAGAACTTTAATAGCAAACCAAGGGCAACCATTGATGCCATAGATCCAGTAAAGTTGATAAAGGCCACATCCAAACAGAGAGCCCCTTGGATGAGTGAGGAAACTAATCAATTAAAGATAAATTGCAGAAAGGCAGAGTGGAAGTGGAGAACGTTTCAGGTACATTATGATATTCTAAGAGAGCATCTTGGCATACAGTGCATTCGGAAAGTATTCAGACCCCTTGACTTTTTCCACATTTTGTTACGTTACAGCCTTATTCTAAAATGCATTAAATATATATTTTCCATCATCAATCTACACACAATACCCCATAATGAAAAAGCAAAAAATATAATTTTGTTGACATTTTTGCAAAAGAAACGCTGCAGAGATGGTTGTCCTCCTGGAAGGTTCTGCCATCTCCACAGAGGAACTATGGAGCTCTGTCAGAGTGACCATCGGGTTCTTGCTCACCTCCTGACCGAGGCCCTTCTCCCCCGATTGCTCAGTTTGTGCCTCGACACAATCCTGTCTCTGAGCTCCACGGATAATTCTTTCGACCCCATGGCTTGGTTTGTCAGCTGTGGGACAAGCGTGTGACTTTCCAAATCATGTTCAATTCATTTAATTTACCACAGGTGAACTCCAGTCAAGTTGTAGAAACATCTCTACAATGATTAATGGAAACAGAATTCACCTGAGCTCAATTTCAAATCTCATAGCAAAGGGTCTGAAAACTTATGTAAATAAGGTATTTCATGTTTTGATTGTTAATACATTTGCAAACATTTCTAAAAACCTGTTTTTGCTTTGTCATTATGGAATATTGTGTATAGATTGTTGAGGACAACCTTTTATTTAATACATTTTAGAATAAGGTTGTAACGTAGCAAAATGTGGAAAAAGTCAAGGGGTCTGAATACTTTCCGGATGCATTGTATCTAAGAAGGCAAAATGCCAGACTGGCTCATTTCTAACTTGGTCACTAATAATCAGAATAACTTGAGAGTGCTCTTCTCGACCATGGATGGCCTGATAAATGCTCTAGTCTACAATACCACAAAAGGCACTATGGAGTTATTTGCCCTGGTTGACACAGGAAAGTGACATCACAACTTAAGCCTTCTACCAGCCTTCTCGATCCTATCCCCACCACCTTATTGAAAATTGTTTTTAAATGCATATTTGAAGAAGTTCCATGTATTGTTAGTCACTCCCGTTACACAGGCACTTTCCCCACTGCCTTAGAAACCACTATTGTTAAACCCCTTCTGAAGAAAAGTTATCTAGATTCTTCAGCTTTTTAGCAATTTTCAACCTTCCATTCTTAAGCAAAATTCTGCTGAAATTGGTTTTCAAAAAGCAACATTATTTAAGTGCCAACAGTACTTTTAAATAATTCCAATCTGGGTTTCTTGCCCACCACAGCACAGAGACAGCCTTAGTTAAAGTGGTAAATTATCTTAGAGCCAACACAGATGCCAGACAGCTCTCTGTCCTTGTTATCTTGGATTTAAGTGCTGCATTCGACACTGTTGACCATAATGTCCTGCTGGACAGACTGGAGAGATGGCTTGGCCTCTACGGTCCAGTTCTAAATTGGTTCAGGACCTATTTAACCGGTCTAAAGTTTTGTCACCCTTGGTGAACACAACTCAGAGAAAGTAGATATCACGTGGTGTTCCACAAGGATTGATTTTGGGTCCGATGCTATTCAGTTTACACTGTACAGAAGGAGTCGGATGAAGAAACCTGTGCCATTGCCGAAAGTGTTCAGTATCGTTGCCCCTTACCATTAAGCCCTATCTCTTCCCATAGCTGTCTGCTATCATTCAACATTGCAGACGTGTTTTGTTCCCTGGTGAATGCTGTGTTATTTTTAGATATCTTTTTCAGACACTAGCCCCACCTCAACATGCACAGATGCAGGCATGAACACACTCCTTTCACTGCCAGTAGCTTACCAATTGTTTTTGGCTTCTTTGGCTCAGTTGTTTTCTTGCCTGTCTACTGTCATAACATGGTTAAGCTGAGGTTGCCTGACTCAAATACCTGTCATGCATCAAACAAATGGGTGCAAAAATCTATTGGTTGTTGCTGATCCGAGTTACGACCACACAATGTGAGAAGTGACAATAACCCACAAGTTGATGTGTTTCCCGTTAGTTCACTCTTTTGTTAACCACAGGTACAGCACTGCAGAAAGAAAGACGGGTGAGAGACAGAATAATGGAAGGATAACTAACCCCTCCTCCCACCTCCACCTTGTGTGGAGGGCTTTGTGCTGAGTGGTTCTATAGAAGGCTGATGTTGTGTAATGCCACCAAACACCTGGACCTCATGGAGGGCACGTCTCACCAAAGAGAGGGAAAACAACCGGTTGCACAATATCTGGACTAGGAGAAAAGGCGGGTGGATTTGATAGTTTACAGGGTCCTTTTGAAGCATCGACGTGAAAGGATTTGCTACCTGGAACATAGAATCAAGGAGTTGCCAACAGTGGCTAAGTTTGAAGACAGTGGATAGAAAGGGGCAAATATAAAAATCTGTGTTTCGGTGATCAACACATTAATTACTAGTGGGATTGTGCCAATAATTGTGCCCATAAATGCATATTTTTTAAGTTGTGGGACGATAGCGTGGAATTTTAAGGTACAAAGACCTTGAATTATTTGAAGCAACTAAAGGTCAATGATTCAAAGCCCCTTTGAAGGGACAGTTCATCTACATGAGAATTTCTCCTTGTCCAATGGGTACCTAAAGTAGTCCATAGACCCTAGAGAGTCAATATACAGTACTAGTCCAAAGTTTGGACACACCGACTCATTCAAGGATTTTTCTTTATTTGACTATTTTCTACATTGTAGAATAATAGTGATGACATCAAAACTATGAAATAACACATATCGAATCATGTAGTAACCAAACAATGTTTTAAAAAATCGATTCTTCAAAGTAGCTACCCTTTGCCTTGATGACAGCTTTGCACACTCTTGGCATATATTATGTTATATATATTATGTTATATATATATATATATATATATATATATATATATATATATATATATATATATATATATATATATATATATATATATATATATATACAGTTGAAGTCGGAAGTTTACATTCACCTTAGCCAAATACATTTAAACTCAGTTTTTCATAATTCCTGACATTTAATCTTAGTAAACATTTCCTGTTTTAGGTCAGTTAGGATCATCACTTTATTTTAAGGTGAAATGTCAGAATAATAGTAGAGAGAATGATTTATTTCAGCTTTTATTTCTTTCATCACATTTCCAGTGGGTCAGAAGTTTACATACACTCAATTAGTATTTGGTAGCATTGCCTTTAACTTGTTTAACTTTGGTCAACCTTTCAGGTGGCCTTCCACAAGCTTCCCACAATAAGTTGGGTGAATTTTGTCCCATTCCTCCTGACAGAGCTGGTGTAACCTAGTCAGGTTTGTAGGCCTCCTTGCTCGCACACGCTTTTTCAGTTCTGCCCACACATTTTCTACAGGATTGAGGTCAGGGCTTTGTGATGGCCAATCCAATACCTTGACTTTGTTGTCCTTAAGCCATTTTGCCACAACTTTGGAAGTATGCTTGGGGTCATTGACAATTTGGAAGACCCATTTGCGAACAAGCTTTAACTTCCTGATTGATGTCTTGAGATGTTGCTTCAATATATCCACCTAATTGTTCTTCCTCATTATGCCATCTATTTTGTCCCTCCTCCAGCAAAGCTCCCCCACAACACGATGCGGCCATTTTTCAAAAAAGTACGATCTTTGTCCCCATGTGCAGTTGCAAACTGTAGTCAGTTTTTTATGGCAGTTTTGGAGCAGTGGCTTCTTTCTTGCTGAGCGGCCTTTCAAGTTATGTCAAAATAGGACCTATTTTACTGTGGATATAGATACTTTTGTACCTATTTCCTCCAGCATCTTCACAAAGTCCTTTGCTGTTGTTCTGGGATTGATTTGCACTTTTTGCACCAAAGTACGTTCCTCTCTAGGAGACAGAACACGTCTCCTTCCTGAGTGGTATGACGACTAGGGTCCTAGGGTGTTTATACTTGCGTACTATTGTTTGTACAGATGAACGAGGTACTCTCAGGCGTTTGCTCCCAAGGATGAACCAGACTTGGAGGTCTACCATTTGTTTTCTGGAGTCTTGGCTGATTTCTTTTGATTTTCCCATGATGTCAAGCAAAGATGCACTGTTTTTGAATGTAGGCCTTGAAATACAGTACATCCACAAGTACACCTCCAATTGACTTAAATTAGCCTATCAGAAGCTTCTAAAGCAATGACATCATTGTCTGGAATTTTCCAAGCTGTTTAAAGGCACAGTCATCTTATTGTATGTAAACTTCTGACCCACTTGAATTATGTTACAGTGAATTACAGGTGAAATAATCTGTCTGTAAACAATTGTTGGAAAAATGACTTGTGTCATGTACAAAGTAGATGTATATAGTTTGTTAACAAGAAAATCAAGTTTTAATGACTCCAACCTAAGTGTATTCAAACTTACGACTTCAACTGTCTATCTATCTATCTATCTATCTATCTATCTATCTATCTATCTATCTATCTATCTATCTATCTATCTATCTATCTATCTATCTATCTATCTATCTATCTATATATATATATATATATATATATATATACTGTATTATAAATATATATATATATTTTTTAAACTTTGCTACAGCTTAGTATATAGGTCTGAAGGTGATTTTGATGTAATATCTGGAACATTGAATAATGCTTTCCCCAAGCGGTAGCTCGTTAAACAAACCCAGATCTGGTGAACTGACCTTTTAAAAAGCCATCCTCTCACCATCTAAAGCCAGAAATCCATGTGTCTGACCCCTGCTATATGAATTCCAACCAAATTGACATTCTCTTGGCAGGGGGTTCCCCAGATTCTGTGATTACCTGATAAGGTATGTGGTGAAGTGAAAGTTACCCTACCTACCATCCTGTGCTGCATTCCAGCGGGCTCTTGGCTATGGGGGAAACAGAGTGGTCTCTGTGCTGTGTCTCTGGGTCAGCGTCGTCTCCCTCTTGCCTGCCAGCACTGACCCGCCTAGGCCCCAAACAGACCCTGCTCTGTCCATTTCTCTCATGGAAAAGTGCCCACTTGCTTAAATGCCTGACTTGGGAATGAGTTTACATGTATGAACTGGGAATGAGTGAACATGAATGACCTGGGAATGAGTTCACATTAATAAACTGGGAATGAGTTGGGAATGAGTTTACTGGAATGACCTGCGAGTTTACGTGAATTTGTTTAAAAGAAAATATATATTTCACCTTTATTTAACCAGGTAGGCTGGTTGAGATCAAGTTCTCATTTACAACTGCGACCTGGCCACATAAAGCAAAGCAGTTTGATACATACAACAACACAGAGTTACACATGGAATAAACAAAACTTACAGTCAATAATACCGTAGGAAAAGTCTATATACAGTGTGTGCAAATGAGGTAGGATAAGGGAGGTAAGGCAATACATAGGCCATGGTGGCGAAGTCATTACAACATAGCAATTAAACACTGGAATGGTAGATGTGCAGAAGATGAATGTGCAAGTAGAGATACTGGGGTGCAAAGGAGCAATATCAATAAATAAATACAGTATGGGGATGAGGTAGTTGGATGTGCTATTTACAGATGGGCTATGTACAGGTGCAGTGATCTGTGAGCTGCTCTGACAGCTGGTGCTTAAAGCTAGTGAGGGAGATATGAGTCTCCAGCTTCCGTGATTTTTGTAGTTCGTCCAGGCATTGGCAGTAGAGAACTGGAAGGAGAGGTGACCAAAGGAAGAATTGGCTTTGGGGGTGACCAGTGAGATATACCTGCTGGAGCGTGTGCTATGGGAGGGTGCTGCTATGGTGACCAGTGAGCTGAGATGAGGGGGGACTTTACCTAGCAGGGTCTTGTAGATGACATGGAGCCAGTGGGTTTGGCGGTGAATATGAAGCGAGGGCCAGCCAACGAGAGAGTACATGTCGCAGTGGTGGGTAGTATATGGGGCTTTGGTGACAAAACGGATGGCAATGTGACAGACTGCATCCAATTTGTTGAGTAGAGTGTTGGAGGCTATTTTGTAAATTACATCGCCGACGTCGACCATCGGTAGGATGGTCAGTTTTACGAGGGTATGTTTGGCAGCATGAGTGAAGGATGCTTTGTTGTGAAATAGGAAGCTGATTCTAGATTTAATTTTGGATTGGAGATACTTAATGGGAGTCTGGAAGGAGAGTTTAAAGTCTAACCAGACACCTAGTTATTTCGTAGTTGTCCACATATTCTAATTTAGAACCGTTCAGAGTAGTGATGCTGGACGGGCGGGCAGGTGCGGGTAGCGATCGGTTGAAGAGCATGCATTTAGTTTTACTTGCATTTAAGAGCAGTTGGAGGCCACGGAAGGAGAGTTGTATGGCATTGAAGCTCATCTGGAGGTTAGTTAACACAGTATCCAAAGAAGGGCCAGAGGTATAGAGAATGGTGTCGTCTGCGTAGAGGTGGATACGAGAATCACCAGCAGCAAGAGCGACATCATTGATGTATACAGAGAAGAGAGTCGGCCCGAGATTTGTACCCTGTGGCACCCCCATAGGGACTGCCAGAGGTTCGGACAACAGAGCCTCCGATTTAACACACTGATCTCTATCAGAGAATTAGTTGGTGAACCAGGCGAGGCAATCAATTGAGAATCCAAGGCTGTTGAGTCTGCCGATAAGAATGTGGTGATTGACAGAGTTGAAAGCCTTGGCCATGTCAATGAATACGGCTGCACAGTAAACTCATGACCTGGGAATGGGTTTACATGTCTGTCCTGGGAATGAGTTTACATGTATGACCTGGGAATGAGTTTACATGTATGACCTGGGAATGAGTTTACATGCCTGACCTGGGAATGAGTTTACATGTATGACCTGGGAATGAGTTTACATGAATGACCTGGGAATGAGTTTACATGAATGACCTGGGAATGAGTTTACATGAATGACCTGGGAATGAGTTTACATGTATGACCTGGGAATGGGTTTACATGCCTGACCTGGGAATGAGTTTACATGCCTGACCTGGGAATGGGTTTACATGTATGACCTGGGAATGAGTTTACATGCCTGACCTGGGAATGAGTTTACATGCCTGACCTGGGAATGAGTTTACATGCCTGACCTGGGAATGGGTTTACATGTCTGTCCTGGGAATGAGTTTACATGCCTGACCTGGGAATGAGTTTACATGTCTGTCCTGGGAATGAGTTTACATGTCTGACCTGGTAATGAGTTTACATGTATGACCTGGGAATGAGTTTACATGAATGACCTGGGAATGAGTTTACATGTCTGACCTGGGAATGAGTTTACATGCCTGACCTGGGAATGGGTTTACATGTATGACCTGGGAATGAGTTTACATGCCTGACCTGGGAATGAGTTTACATGAATGACCTGGGAATGAGTTTACATGTCTGACCTGGGAATGAGTTTACATGAATGACCTGGGAATGAGTTTACATGTATGACCTGGGAATGAGTTTACATGTCTGTTCTGGGAATGAGTTTACATGTATGACCTGGGAATGAGTTTACATGTATGACCTGGGAATGAGTTTACATGTATGACCTGGAAATGAGTTTACATGTATGACCTGGGAATGAGTTTACATGTATGACCTGGGAATGAGTTTACATGTATGACCTAGGAATGAGTTTACATGTCTGTCCTGGGAATGAGTTTACATGTATGACCTGGGAATGAGTTTACATGTATGACCTGGGAATGAGTTTACATGTATGACCTGGGAATGAGTTTACATGTATGACCTGGGAATGAGTTTACATGCCTGACCTGGGAACGATGTTGGATAAGATCCATTTAGCACTGATTGCTCATATACCAGAGCAGTTGTGTAGCAAAATGTGTACCCACTCTGTGAGACAGAGAAAACAAGGCCGTGGTTGCCATGTAACTCTTATCTTTGTTCGCTGCACACATCTCATGTCAGGCACATATAAATGTCAGATTGAGAATGGACACATTGTTATGCTTTCTCAGCTGTGTCTGTTGAATAGAGTTTTGTGTCTGAATAGTGTCCACTGGGAGCAGTACATGTATTTGTATGGCCTCTGTACCTATCCCATGACAGTAGTAAATCAGACAGTGGACTTACAGAGTTGTTTACAATCCATCAGCACATGAACGTAGGATAGCAGGAGAGGTAGCAAGCAAGGGGGTTGATTGACTTGGTTGGTTCCATGTGGGTTGAGAATACGGTTATGGCTGTGTCTTGGTCAAGGTTATGGTTAGGGTTTAGGTGGTTAACTTGAATGTGTGAACAGCCTGTAGTTGTGGAAACTCTAGAACCTCTGTGATGATGGGATGAGACGGAGAATCCATTCACTGGCTGGCGAGAGTGGACACACACTGCACATAGTCTATAAACTCAGAGAAAACAAGAGCTGTTGGCTCTGTAATCAGAGCACCCACCCTTTTCTGAGTGTCCTCTCCTTCTGTCCCTTTGTCGACTCCCTGCCCGTCTTACATATGGAAAACTATCAATATCAAACCCACCCATTTAAGATAGGGATTACCACCGCTGTCGCACTTCCACGTCCGCGGTGAAAAGTGACAGAGCTAGAGCAGTGTTTGTCAGACCACGAGACATCCCGAAAATTGTTCTTCTCCAAAAAAATTATCTGTACCGTCCAGAGACTGTTTAGTGCCATAAATAAGGGCGAAAATAAGAGCTAAATACATGTAAAAAAAAATATATATAATAATTTTTCCTGATCTTTCAGACACGTCAGAACAAACTTCCTTGGCGGGGAGGCGGGGGGGGGGGAGGACTATCTGTTGTTCCCTGTAGTGAATCTGTTATTCAATGTGTTTGTGTGGGTGCTATTCATAAAATAATTCCTTTATACTTCAAGGGGGCTTAAATTTCAAAATGACCTTCTTCAAACAACTCCATATGTTATCTTAGAACCCCCCCAAAGATAAATAAAAAATACAGAAATCTTCCCCCGTATGATGCAAAACACAGCATCATATAATGCAAAACCCATCATAAGGGGATTATTTCTGTATTTTGAAACAAGCATAACATTTTGGGACGATGTCAACAACAAACAAATTCCAAACAAATTCCAAAAGATAGTTTTTGGGTGGAGTTTTCCTTTAAGGTGTTCCTTGAAGCATTAATCTGTTCGGGAATTGTTAGCTAGATTACTTGTTGGTTATTACTGCATTGTCGGAACTAGAAGCACAAGCATTTCGCTACACTCGCACTAACATCTGCTAACCATGTGTATGTGACAAATACAATTTGATTTGATTTGATTTGAGGCAGCACCAGCCTGTTCTATAATGTGTTATTGAATTTAAATCTCATACCAAACTTGAAAGAATACAGTTATACTAGACATTTGATATGCCCCCATCAAGCAAAACGCCATGGTAAGCCCTCTCTGACTAGATTGCAGAGGAGGAAAAACTATGAAGTTAATGTTGCTTACAAGAAAGCAATGTTTAGATTTCAAACACTCAATGTTAAGTGCTAGGAAGGGTGACACAAAGGACTGCAAGAGTTAGGTTTCAGTGAGGGAAGGTCTGCGTGTATAGAGTTAGGTTTCAGTGAGGGAAGGTGTCCGTGAATAGCACCTAATTTACAGGAAATAGACGCCCACTGACAAGGACTTAAGAGTTGCTCCGAAATAATGATTAGCCAATGACTGTTAAGAATTTGACAGATTCTAGAGCGTATTAGTTCAGCTTATGTTTTGTTGAATTTATACAAAATACAATTACTTTAAAAAAAAGACAACTCTCTGACTGTTTGAGTAAAGGAATGGTTTGGGGTCAAAAGATGTGTGAAGGAGATGGATGGATATTTCTTTCCGAAACAGACTTTCAAGACTTTACAGATTCAGTAATGTGGAAAAGTCACCCACAAAGACTCTGGCATGGACAGATAATGGGACACAAAGAGCGTTAATATAATCACTTAGAGTGGCTTTAAAGCAGTTGGCAAAGCTTTGAGGATGGAATGACAGTGGAAATGATGATAGATTAAAGCCCAGGGTGAACTGTATTTCCCAGAGTCACAGTTGCCGCCCCCTTTAAAGGAGGCCTAACTTAAACACCTCTATTCTGAAGCTTGTGGCATGAGAGGAACATAATGATCTATTTCCAAGCATCTACATTTCTTTGTGGGCCTGATGAATGTAGCCTTTATGCTGCCGTTTTGTTGACATTTCTCTGCTGTGGGGATTTTCTAGCGTTCTTTCTTAATACTTGGCAGAGGGACGTGGCGTTCGCCCTTGGCAACCAGAACTCCTTCAAAGTCCTCTCTACTGCATGTGTAGTGTCACAAAACTTATCACGGAGACGGACAAGGACCCAGGCTCTCCCAGGGTGCTTCACATTCTCCTAATCGCCTGTAGTGTGGCTTTTGATGATGTTTGCTACCAGACTGTGGCCACTCTCTTGTCTTGGTCTCTTTGGCTGTGCTGGGATGCCATTGAGCTCCGGATGTAATTAGTGCTACAGCGTAGCAAAGCTGGGCAGGGCTGCCTAGGTCGGCCAATCATGTTCTTATCATCGGGAGACTGTTTTTCTCCACGGAGGTAATAAATCCCCCTTTTTGACATGCTGTATTTGCTCTGAATACACACCAGAAGAAAAGCCACAGATTTCTCTCCATTTCACACCAAAGCTCATAACAAGTCTAGGCAGATCATTGCAGCCAACTCGCCCTCATTATTTTTTTAAAGGTTTGCACACTTCCACATTCGGCAGCCGAGGAATTTGGAATTCCATAGGTATGGAATGCTGGGCATATACTGTACATGTATAATGATGGTCATGGAATTCCATAGGTATGGAATGCTGGGCATATACTGTACATGTATAATGATGGTCATGGAATTCCATAGGTATGGAATGCTGGGCATATACTGCACATGTATAATGATGGTCATGGAATTCCATAGGTATGGAATGCTGGGCATATACTGCACATGTATAATGATGGTCATGGAATTCCATAGGTATGGAATGTTGGGCATATACTGCACATGTATAATGATGGTCATGGAATTCCATAGGTATGGAATGCTGGGCATATACTGCACATGTATAATGATGGTCATGGAATTCCATAGGTATGGAATGCTGGGCATATACTGCACATGTATAATGATGGTCATGGAATTCCATAGGTATGGAATGCTGGGCATATACTGCACATGTATAATGATGGTCATGAAATTCCATAGGTATGGAATGCTGGGCATATACTGCACATGTATAATGATGGTCATGGAATTCCATAGGTATGGAATGTTGGGCATATACTGCACATGTATAATGATGGTCATGGAATTCCATAGGTATGGAATGCTGGGCATATACTGCACATGTATAATGATGGTCATGGAATTCCATAGGTATGGAATGCTGGGCATATACTGCACATGTATAGTGATGGTCATGACGTCATGACATCATTATTTATAGTCAGGGGAGAGTAGAAACCCAACACTCTACTGTAATTACTGCACATGTGTCATGTTGTCTTCACTGATCAGTTTATAGAGAGAGCCTGTCATGATGCCTCTCCCTATGTAACTGCGGATGGGATTCCTAATCAAATCACACCATGTATCCCCGGGAATACTTCACATACAGTATGCTGCATACACAAAGCTTAATTTACAGACAGTACATTTAATCACAGGTTTAGTCTGGCACACACGGGAAAGCTGTTATGGACAGCCCCAGGGTTGCATAGTGGCTGTTATGGACAGCCCCAGGGTTGCATAATGGCTGTTATTGACAGCCTAAGAGTTGCATAGTGGCTGTTATGGACAGCCTAAGAGGTGCATAGTGCTGTTATTGACAGCCTAAGAGTTGCATAGTGGCTGTTATTGACAGCCTAAGAGTTGCATAGTGGCTGTTATGGACAGCCTAAGAGTTGCATATTGGCTGTTATGGACAGCCTAAGAGGTGCATAGTGCTGTTATTGACAGCCTAAGAGTTGCATAGTGGCTGTTATTGACAGCCTAAGAGTTGCATAGTGGCTGTTATGGACAGCCTAAGAGTTGCATAGTGGCTGTTATGGACAGCCTAAGAGTTGCACAGTGGCTGTTATTGACAGCCTAAGAGTTGCATAGTGGCTGTTAATGACAGTCTAAGAGTTGAATAGTGGCTGTTATGGACAGTCTAAGAGTTGCATAGTGGCTGTTATGGACAACCTAAGAGGTGCATAGTAGCTGTTACGGACAGCCTAAGAGTTGCATAATGGCTGTTATGGACATATTTGCACTTTTTGTCCACAGAATTTCAAGGCTGTGTTTGTGTTTTGTTGCCCTGAGCTATGATCTGAAACTGGCTAGGGAAAACCAGACTAGGTGCTGTGGCTCGTTGGCCGCCCCTATAGGTTCTGAAACTTTTCTTTAGCATTGACAACACTGCAGAAAATAGGGGGCGGTTTCCTGGAAACAGAAAAGCTTAGTCCTGGACCAAACAGCTATTTCAATAGAGATTCCCCTTTGAACATGCTTTTCAGTCCAAGACTAGGTTTAATCTGTGTCCAGGAAACCACCCCTAGTTGTTTCTAGCAATGCTGGTGCATTTACACTGAACAAAAATATAAACCCCACATGTAAAGTGTTGGTCCAATGTTTCATGAGCTGAAATAAAAGATCCCAAAAGATTTCCATACTCTCAAAAAAAGCTTATTTTTCTGCATTTTTTTGTGCCCAAATTTGTTTACATCCCTGTTAGTGAGCATTTCTCCTTTGCCAAGATATTCCATCCACCTGACATCCACCTGACATCAAGAAGCTGATTAAACAGCATGATCATTACACAGGTGCACCTTGTGCTGGGAACAATAAAAGGCCACTCTAAAATGTGAAGTTTTGTTACACAACACAGTGTCACAGATGTCTCAAGTTTTGAGGGAGCTTGCAATTGGCATGCTGACTCTTGGAAGGTCCACCAGAGCTGTTTCAAGGGAATGTAATGTTCATTTCTCTACCATAAGCAGCCTCCAAAGTTGATAGAGAATTTTGCAGTACATCCAACAGCAGACCCCGTGTATGGTGTTGTGTGGGTGAGCGGTTTGCTCACGTCAACGTTGTGAACAGAGTGGTGGGGTTATGGAATGGGCAGGCATAAGCTACGGACAACGAACACCATTGCATTTTATCGATGGCAATTTGAATGCACAGAGATAACGTAACGAGATCCCGAGGCCCATTGTCATGCCATTCATCCGTTGCCATCACCTCATGTTTCAGCATGATAATGCACAGCCCCGTGTCGCAAGGATCTGTACACAATTCCTGGAAGTTGAAAATGTCCCAGTTCTTCTAATAGCCTGATCAACTCTATGCGAAGGAGATATGTCACACTGCATGAGGCCAATTGTGGTCACACCAGATACTGACTGGTTTTCTGATCGACGCCCCTACTTTTTTTGCCACCAACAGATGCATATCTGTATTCCTAGTCATGTGACATTCATAGATCAGAGCCTAATACATTTATTTAAATTGACAGATTTCCTTACATGAACTGTAACTGTAATTGTTGCGTTAATATTTTTTGTTCAGTTTAGCGTTACTTTCACTAGCGTTGCTTTCAGTTGTATTGGGTTTGTACAAAAACAGTCCGTGGGAAGCAGGGCAGTTAAATACAATTCCATTACAACTTACTGTGCCGGTGGGCAGGACGGTTAGTCATTATGACGGGGGAGATTTGAGACAAAATACTTAAAGGATCTTATTATTAAACATACTTTCCAAATGTGTGTCTCTGCTTGCCTTCTGTCAAAATAAAAGTTCCCCACATGTTATTCATTTTTTGTCCACATACAACAGTATTGAGCAGGACTTTTAGGTAAGTAGAGATGAAGTGGGTCTACCACAGACCCTCGTTGGGAAAGTCTGTTTCAATAATATGATTTTAAATCCCCCACCGTCGTAATGACCAACCGTCCTGCCCACCGGCACAGTAAGTAGATAGGGAATTCATATTTAAACTTTTGTGCAAGCCTATACAATTGCAAGCAACGCTAGCGTATGTAAATACACCCTCTTTCCTAAAAAGCACCTATGCAGTCATCTGCACCACCAGCACTCAAGCAAATGAAGATAGAACAGATGGAGGCTTGTTTCCCTGCACTTACTCAGCAACTGGACAAAAATGTGGGTTTCCATGACAGTTTTATCTTCTTGAGACATATGAGTGATGCTGTGATTATTTGATGTCTGGCGTTAGGTTATTATTTGAAGTCTGGCAATATACCGACGTTATGACTGAAGAGGAGCAGGCATGAAAGTAAGTGAAGAAGGCAAAAATAAACATACAATTGACATTCCACTGCCTCTGTCAAGCTGGGACCTCACATCTAGACAAAACAAGTCTGTTGTTGCTCCTGTTGTCCTCCAGGAACCTGCTGTCTGATTCATCTCTAACGGTACGTGGTTTATCTTAGTCTTCACATCACTGTCACAAAGTTAACATAAGGAGCTCGACAACAAAAGGTTTCTGGATTGAGGCATACACACCTAGTTGTGTTACAGCCTGGATTCGAACCAGGATGTCTGTAGTGACGCCTCTAGCACTGAGATGCACTGCCGTGGACCGCTGTGCCACCCGGGAGCCCCATGCTTGTGGTATGGACAGCCTGTGGTCTCTGGTCTGTGGTCCATGGCATGGGCAGTCTGTGGTCTCTGGTCTGTGGTCCATGGCATGGGCAGTCTGTGGTCTCTGGTCTGTGGTCCACGGCATGGGCAGTCTGTGGTCTCTGGTCTGTGGTCCATGGCATGGTCAGTCTGTGGTCTCTGGTCCGTGGTCTGTGATCCGTGGCATGGGCAGTCTGTGGTTTCTGGTCTGTGGTCCATGGCATGGGCAGTCTGTGGTCTCTGGTCTGTGGTCCATGGCATGGGCAGTCTGTGGTCTCTGGTCTGTGGTCCATGGCATGGGCAGTCTGTGGTCTCTGGTCCGTGGTCTGTGATCCGTGGCATGGGCAGTCTGTGGTCTCTGGTCTGTGGTCCATGGCATGGGCAGTCTGTGGTCTCTGGTCTGTGGTCCATGGCATGGGCAGTCTGTGGTCTCTGGTCTGTGGTCCATGGCATGGGCAGTCTGTGGTCTCTGGTCCGTGGTCTGTGATCCGTGGCATGGACAATGTGTGTCTTGTGTGACCCCAACATACCAGAGCTGAATTACCACTAATACCTTTAATGGCCAAATGTCCAAAAGCAGTGCACTAAATAGGGAACATTTGGGCTTTTTTGACGCAGACCATATGATGGTGGACACCTTGCTTAATTTCCTCATGGGATTCATCTAGAGTTAAACTAGACCCTTCTACTGAGCAACAATAAAGTTATTTTTTGATGTTCGAGACATATTGCTTACTATATTTCTGCTGCAAAATCTAGAGAGCACAAGAACCAGTATTCATTGAAAATAAAGGTGTTTAAGACATATTGGCTTACTACTTAAAAATAAGATGGAGAGTTTTTGGCACAGGTAAAACTGACTAGTGTTTGCTAACACTACATACCTTGGTGCAGGTAAAGCTGACTAGTGTTTGCTAACACTACCTACCTTGGTGCAGGTAAAACTGACTAGTGTTTGCTAACACTACATACCTTGGTGCAGGTTCAGCTGACTAGTGTTTGCTAACACTACCTACCTTGGTGCAGGTAAAACTGACTAGTGTTTGCTAACACTACATACCTTGGTGCAGGTAAAACTGACTAGTGTTTGCTAACACTACCTACCTTGGTGCAGGTAAAACTGACTAGTGTTTGCTAACACTACATACCTTGGTGCAGGTAAAACTGACTAGTGTTTGCTAACACTACCTACCTTGGTGCAGGTTCAGCTGACTAGTGTTTGCTAACACTACATACCTTGGTGCAGGTTCAGCTATACGGTCTGATATATCACGGCTGTCAGTCAATCAGCTTTCAGGGCTCGAACCACCCAGTTTATAATATATAGTATAAATCCAAAAGCATTAAGAATGGTGATGTTATATTATATTTTCATTCGTAGCATGTAAGACACGATATCCATTGTCCACTCATCTTTAGCCATCAGGGATCATCATCCACATGTATTGCTGCATTAACATGGATGACAGATAGCACATTTGGAGTGTATTGACTTAATGCATGACCACATGTCAATCTGCCCTGTAACTCTCGTTGGTTTCTTGGAAAGCATCCAGGATATGTCGCAATCCACGGTCCGCCCTTATGAGGGGGCGTGGTGCGACCTCGGTGAGAATGTCCCCAAGGTCCCAGTGAGTGGGTGTGGTGCTGTGTTTACAGTTATTTCCATCTCCCTCTCACACACGCACACACGCGCACACACACACACTCACACACACACACACACACACACACACACACACACACACACACACACACACACACACACACACACACACACACACACACACACACACACACACACACACACACACACACACACACACACACACACACACACACACACACACACACACACACGCACACACTGTTGTTCTGGACAGGCTCTTCCTGCTGGTCACAGTGTTTCCTGTGCTGAGCCTGTTGGTGGAAAGTGTTTTTTTATCTCCCTCCATGATGGTGTTGGAGAACACTCACCATCCAATCAGCTTCCTCTGCTGTCCTGGCCGCTGCTAGGGAACACACCATCCAATCAGCTTCCTCTGCTGTCCTGGCCGCTGCTAGGGAACTCACCATCCAATCTGCTTCCTCTGCTGTCCTGGCCGCTGCTAGGGAACTCACCATCCAATCAGCTTCCTCTGCTGTCCTGGCCGCTGCTAGGGAACACACCATCCAATCTGCTTCCTCTGCTGTCCTGGCTGCTGCTAGGGAACACACCATCCAATCAGCTTCCTCTGCTGTCCTGGCTGCTGTTAGGGAACACACCATCCAATTAGCTTCCAATACTGACTTGGCTGCTGCTAGGGAACACACCATCCAATCAGCTTCCAATACTGACTTGGCTGCTACTAGGGAACACACCATCCAATCAGCTTCCAATACTGACTTGGCTGCTGCTAGGGAACACACCATCCAATCAGCTTCCAGTACTGACTTGGCTGCTACTAGGGAACACACCATCCAATCAGCTTCCAATACTGACTTGGCTGCTACTAGGGAACACACCATCCAATCAGCTTCCAATACTGACTTGGCTGCTGCTAGGGAACACACCATCCAATCAGCTTCCAGTACTGACTTGGCTGCTACTAGGGAACACACCATCCAATCAGCTTCCTCTGCTGTCCTGGCTGCTACTAGGGAACACACCATCCAATCAGCTTCCAGTACTGACTTGGCTGCTACTAGGGAACACACCATCCAATCAGCTTCCAATACTGACTTGGCTGCTGCTAGGAACACACCATCCAATCAGCTTCCAGTACTGACTTGGCTGCTACTAGGGAACACACCATCCAATCAGCTTCCAATACTGACTTGGCTGCTGCTAGGGAACACACCATCCAATCAGCTTCCAGTACTGACTTGGCTGCTACTAGGGAACACACCATCCAATCAGCTTCCAATACTGACTTGGCTGCTGCTAGGGAACACACCATCCAATCAGCTTCCAGTACTGACTTGGCTGCTACTAGGGAACACACCATCCAATCAGCTTCCAATACTGACTTGGCTGCTACTAGGGAACACACCATCCAATCAGCTTCCAGTACTGACTTGGCTGCTACTAGGGAACACACCATCCAATCAGCTTCCAATACTGACTTGGCTGCTGCTAGGGAACACACCATCCAATCAGCTTCCAATACTGACTTGGCTGCTACTAGGGAACACACCATCCAATCAGCTTCCTCTGCTGTCCTGGCTGCTACTAGGGAACACACCATCCAATCAGCTTCCAGTACTGACTTGGCTGCTACTAGGGAACACACCATCCAATCAGCTTCCAATACTGACTTGGCTGCTGCTAGGGAACACACCATCCAATCAGCTTCCAGTACTGACTTGGCTGCTACTAGGGAACACACCATCCAATCAGCTTCCAGTACTGACTTGGCTGCTACTAGGGAACACACCATCCAATCAGCTTCCAGTACTGACTTGGCTGCTACTAGGGAACACACCATCCAATCAGCTTCCAGTACTGACTTGGCTGCTACTAGGGAACACACCATCCAATCAGCTTCCAATACTGACTTGGCTGCTGCTAGGGAACACACCATCCAATCAGCTTCCAATACTGACTTGGCTGCTGCTAGGGAACACACCATCCAATCAGCTTCCAATACTGACTTGGCTGCTACTAGGGAACACACCATCCAATCAGCTTCCTCTGCTGTCCTGGCTGCTACTAGGGAACACACCATCCAATCAGCTTCCAGTACTGACTTGGCTGCTACTAGGGAACACATTGTTCTGGGTGTCTTTATATATACCCACTTTCATGAGCACTCACATGTTTTGCATTGCTTTCATTTCATACACAAACTGAGTTGAACACCGTATCAACACCACCCTTGCTACTTTCCTTACATAGTATAATCTCTCCTTATCTGAAAAACACTCTTCTATTTAATATCTATTGTTGTGTTAGACCAGAGGTGTATAAAGATATGGGCATCCATGACGTTACAGTAAGGCTGATGATGATAAGAGGTGTTTGAAAGACAATACAGGATTGTGTTGGGACAAAATATCCCACATATCTGCCTTAGGGTATCAATAAGAGAGGCATGTGGCCTACAGCTTTAACATTGTAGCTCGATTCTGGGACTTAACATTAATATTTTTTTATTATATATATATATATACAGTATACTGTCGTGGCCAAAAGTTTTGAGAATGACACAAATATTAATTTTCACAAAGTCTGCTGTCTCAGTGTCTTTAGATATTTTTGTCAGATGTTACTATGGAATACTGAAGTATAATTACAAGCATTTCATAAGAGTCAAAGGCTTTTATTGACAATTACATGACGTTGATGCAAAGAGTCAATATTTGCAGTGTTGACCCTTCTTTTTCAAGACCTCTGCAATCAGCCCTGGCATGCTGTCAATTCAATTCTGGGCCACATCCTGACTGATGGCAGGCCATTATTGCATAATCAATGCTTGGAGTTTGTCGGAATTTGTGGGTTTTTGTTTAGAGGCGGGTGGAAACTGTTCCTGGATGGTTGGGAGAAGTCTGTTAACTGTCAGCCTTGTCATGTTATCATCATCAGTCTGTTAACTGTCAGCCTTGTTATGTTATCATCATCAGTCTGTTAACTGTCAGCCTTGTCATGTTATCATCATCAGTCTGTTAACTGTCAGCCTTGTCATGTTATCATCATCAGTCTGTTAACTGTCAGCCTTGTTATGTCATCATCAGTCTGTTAACTGTCAGCCTTGTCATGTCATCATCGTCAGTCTGTTAACTGTCAGCCTTGTTATGTTATCATCATCAGTCTGTTAACTGTCATCCTTGTCATGTCATCATCAGTCTGTTAACTGTCAGCCTTGTCATGTTATCATCATCAGTCTGTTAACTGTAGCCTTGTCATGTTATCATCATCAGTCTGTTAACTGTCAGCCTTGTCATGTTATCATCATCAGTCTGTTAACTGTCAGCCTTGTCATGTCATCATCATCAGTCTGTTAACTGTCAGCCTTGTCATGTCATCATCATCAGTCTGTTAACTGTCAGCCTTGTTATGTTATCATCATCAGTCTGTTAACTGTCAGCCTTGTCATGTTATCATCATCAGTCTGTTAACTGTCAGCCTTGTCATGTTATCATCATCAGTCTGTTAACTGTCAGCCTTGTCACGTTATCATCATCAGTCTGTTAATGCCTTGTCACGTTATCATCATCAGTCTGTTAACTGTCAGCCTTGTCACGTTATCATCATCAGTCTGTTAATGCCTTGTCACGTCATCATCATCAGTCTGTTAACTGTCAGCCTTGTCATGTCATCATCATCAGTCTGTTAACTGTCAGCCTTGTTATGTTATCATCATCAGTCTGTTAACTGTCAGCCTTGTCATGTTATCATCATCAGTCTGTTAACTGTCAGCCTTGTCATGTTATCATCATCAGTCTGTTAACTGTCAGCCTTGTCACGTTATCATCATCAGTCTGTTAATGCCTTGTCACGTTATCATCATCATGTTATAATCAACTGATGAGGGTTGAAAACAGTGCTAGTTCTGTAACAGCACTATGATAGGGCCATTGACCTGCAATGTGTAGGATAATCCAGTAGAGGGTATTGAAAGTATAATGTCAACAACATAGAAAGACTGTTTTCCTTCAGTTTGTAGGATACAGACATGGTGGTCCAATCTACTACATGTTGGGTGAGTGTGAAGCTGAGGCCCTACAGTTGTGTGTGTGTGTGTGTGTCTGCTCACAGCTTTCTTACAACCATCTTTATAATGTTACAATACAAGTCATCTCTATAATGTAACATAATAAGTCCTCTCCATAATGTAACATAATAAGTCCTCTCCATAATGTAACATAATAAGTCCTCTCCATAATGTAACATAATAAGTCCTCTCCATAATGTAACATAATAAGTCCTCTCCATAATGTAACATAATAAGTCCTCTCCATAATGTAACATAATAAGTCCTCTCCATAATGTAACATAATAAGTCCTCTCCATAATGTAACATAATAAGTCCTCTCTATAATGTACATAATAAGTCCTCTCCATAATGTAACATAATAAGTCCTCTCCATAATGTAACATAATAAGTCCTCTCTATAATGTAACATAATAAGTCATCTCCATAATGTAACATAATAAGTCATCTCTATAATGTAACATAATAAGTCCTCTCCATAATGTAACATAATAAGTCCTATCCATAATGTAACATAATAAGTCCTCTCCATAATGTAACATAATAAGTCCTCTCCATAATGTAACATAATAAGTCATCTCCATAATGTAACATAATAAGTCCTCTCTATAATGTAACATAATAAGTCCTCTCCATAATGTAACATAATAAGTCCTCTCCATAATGTAACATAATAAGTCATGGTGGAACAAACTCCCTCACGACGCCAGGACAGCGGAGTCAATCACCACCTTCCGGAGACACCTGAAACCCCACCTCTTTAAGGAATACCTAGGATAGGATAAGTAATCCCTCTCACCCCCCCCTTAAGTTTTAGATGCACTATTGTTAAGTGACTGTCCCACTGGATGTCATAAGGTGAATGCACCAATTTGTAAGTCGCTCTGGATAAGAGCGTCTGCTAAATGACTTAAATGTAAATGTAAATGTCATCTCTATAATGTAACATAATAAGTCCTCTCTATAATGTAACATAATAAGTCATCTCTATAATGTAACATAATAAGTCATCTCCATAATGTAACATAATAAGTCCTCTCCATAATGTAACATAATAAGTCCACTCTATAATGTAACATAATAAGTCCTCTCCATAATGTAACATAATAAGTCCTCTCTATAATGTAACATAATAAGTCATCTCTATAATGTAACATAATAAGTCCTCTCCATAATGTAACATAATAAGTCCTCTCTATAATGTAACATAATAAGTCCTCTCTATAATGTAACATAATAAGTCCTCTCTATAATGTAACATAATAAGTCCTCTCTATAATGTAACATAATAAGTCCTCTCCATAATGTAACATAATAAGTCCTCTCTATAATGTAACATAATAAGTCATCTCTATAATGTAACATAATAAGTCCTCTCCATAATGTAACATAATAAGTCCTCTCCATAATGTAACATAATAAGTCCTCTCTATAATGTAACATAATAAGTCCTCTCCATCATGTAACATAATAAGTCCTCTCCATAATGTAACATAATAAGTCCTCTCCATAATGTAACATAATAAGTCCTCTCCATAATGTAACATAATAAGTCCTCTCCATAATGTAACATAATAAGTCCTCTCCATAATGTAACATAATAAGTCCTCTCCATAATGTAACATAATAAGTCCTCTCCATAATGTAACATAATAAGTCCTCTCTATAATGTAACATAATAAGTCCTCTCCATAATGTAACATAATAAGTCATCTCTATAATGTAACATAATAAGTCCTCTCCATAATGTAACATAATAAGTCCTCTCTATAATGTAACATAATAAGTCATCTCTATAATGTAACATAATAAGTCCTCTCTATAATGTAACATAATAAGTCCTCTCCATAATGTAACATAATAAGTCCTCTCCATAATGTAACATAATAAGTCATCTCTATAATGTAACATAATAAGTCCTATCCATAATGTAACATAATAAGTCCTCCATGAAGTTGATGCAAAGTCAATATGTGCTGTGTTGACCCTTCTTTTTCAAGACTTCTGCAATCCGCCATGGCATGCTGTCAATTAACTTCTGGGCCACATCCTGACTGATGGCAGCCCATTCTTGCATAAATCAATGCTTGGAGTTTGTCAGAATTTGTGAGTTTTTGTTTACCCACCCGCTTCTTGAGGATTGACTACAAGTTCTCAATGGGATTAAGGTCTGGGGAGTTTCCTGGCCATGGACCCAAAATATCAATGTTTTGTTCCCCGATCACTTTTGCCTTATGGCAAGGTGCTCCATCATGCTGGAAATGGCATTGTTTGTCAACAAACTGTTCCTGGATGGTTGGGAGAAGTTAATCTCTGAGGATGTGTTGGTACCATTCTTTATTCATGGCTGTGTTCTTAGGCAAAATTGTGAGTGAGCCCACTCCCTTGGCTGAGAAGCAACCCCACACATGAATGGTCTCAAGATGCTTTACTGTTGGCATGACACAGAACTGATGGTAGCGCTCACCGGACAAGCATTTTTCCAGATGCCCCAAACAATCGGAAAGGGGATTCATCAGAGAAAATGACTTTACCCCAGTCCTCAGCAGTCCAATCCCTGTACCTTTTACAGAACATCAGTCTGTCCCTGATGTTTTTCCTGGAGAGAAGTGGCTTCTTTGCTGCCCTTCTTGACACCAGGCCATCCTCCAAAAGTCTTCGCCTCACTGTGTGTGCAGATGCACTCACACCTGCCTGCTGCCATTCCTGAGCAAGCTAATTCCTGGTGGTGCTCCGATCCCGCAGCTGAATCAACTTTAGGAGACATCCTGGCGCTTGCTGGACTTTCTTGGGCACCCTGAAGCCTTCATCACAACAATTGAACCACTCTTCTTGAAGTTCTTGATGATCCGATAAATGGTTGATTTAGGTGCAATCTTACTGGCAACAATATCCTTGCCTGTGAAGCCCTTTTTGTGCAAAGCAATGATGACGGCACTTGTTTCCTTGCAGGTAGCCATGGTAATTGCTGAGGCTGGTAACTCTAATGAACGTATCCTCTGCAGCAGACGTAACTCTGGGTCTTCCTTTCCTGTGGCGGTCCTCATGAGAGCCAGTTTCATCATGGCGCTTGATGGTTTTTGCGACTGCACTTGAAGAAACGTTCAAAGTTCTTGACATTTCCCGGATTGACTAAAGTAAGGATGGACTGTTGTTTCTCTTTGCTTATTGGAGATGTACTTGCCATGATGTGGACTTGGTCTTTTACCAAATAGGGTTATCTTCTGTATACCAACCCTACCTTGTCACAACACAACTGATTGGCTCAAACGTTTTAAGAAGGAAAGAAATTCTACAAATTAACTTTTAACGAGGCACAGCTTTTAATTGAAATGTTCCAGGTGACTACCTCAAGAAGCTGGATGAGAGAATGCCAAAAGTGTGCAACGCTGTCATCAAGGCAAAGGGTGGTGTCACGTTGAATAATCTGACTTTTTAAATAAACTAAGCAAAAAAAAGAATATGTCCTCTCACTGTCAACTGCATTTATTTTCAGCAAACTTAACATGTGTAAATATTTCTATGAAAATAACAAGATTCAACAACTGAGACATACACTGAACAAGTTTCACAGACATGTGACTAACAGAAATGGAATAATGTGTCCCTGAACAAAGGGGGAGGGGTCAAAATAAAAAGTAACAGTCAGTATCTGGTGTGGCCACCAGCTGCATTAAGTACTGCAGTACATCTCCTCCTCATGGACTGCACCAGCTTTGCCAGTTCTTGCTGTGAGATGTTACCCCACTCTTCCACCAAGGCACCTGCAAGTTCCCAGACATTTCTGGGGGGAATGGCCCTAGCCCTCACCCTCCGATCCAATAGGTCCCAGACGTGCTCAATTGGATTGAGATGTGGGCTCTTCGCTGGCCATGGAAAAACACTGACATTCCTGTCTTGCAGGAAATCACACACAGAATGAGCAGTATAGCTGGTGGCATTGTCGTGCTTGAGGGTCATGTCAGGTTAAGCTTGCAGGAAGGGTACCACATGAGGGAGGAGGATGTCTTCCCTGTATCACACAGTGTTTAGATTGCCTGCAATGACAACACTGCCCTAGATCATGACGGACCTTCATCCTCCAAAGTACAGGCCTCAGTGTAATGCTCATTCCTTCAATGATAAACGAGAATCCAACCATCACACCTGGTGAGACAAAACCACAACTTGTCAGTGAAGAGCACGTTTTGCCATTCCTGTCTTGTCCAGCAATGGTGGGTTTGTGCCCATAGGCGACGTTGTTGTCCGTGATGTCTGGTGAGGACCTGCTTTACAACAGGCCTCCAAGCCCTCAGCCAGTCTCTCTCAGCCGATTGCGGACAGTCTGAGCACTGATGGAGGGATTGTGCGTTCCTGGTGTCACCCGGGCAGTTGTTGTTGCCATCCTGTACCTGTCCCGCAGGTGTGATGTTCGGATGTACTGATCCTGTGCAGGTGCTGTTACACATGGTTTGCCACTGCGAGGACGATCAGCTGTCCGTCTTGTCTCCCTGTAGCGCTGTCTTAGGCGTCCCACTGAACGGGCATTGCAATTTATTAACCTGACCACATCTGCAGTCCTCATGCCTCCTTGCAGCATGCCTAAGGCACGTTCATGCAGATAATCAGGGACCCTAGGCATCTTTCTTTTGGTGTGTTTCAGAGTCAGTAGAAAGGCCTATTTAGTGTCCTAAGTTTGCATAACTGTGACCTTAACCTCTCTGGTACAAGTGGGATGGTAGGGTCCCACCTTGACAACAGCCAGTGCAATTGCAGGGTGCCAAATTCAAAACAACAGAAATCACATAATTCAATTCCTCAAACATACAAGTATTAAACACCATTTTAAAGATACACTGCTTGTAAATCCAACCACAGTGTCTGATTTCAAAAAGGCTTTACTGCGAAAACACACCATGGGATTATGTTAAATCAGCGCCTCGTCACAGAAAACGCCATTTTCCAGCCAAGGAGAGGGCTCACAAAAGTCAGAAATAATGATAACATGAATCACAAATCTTTGATGATCTTCATCAGATGGCACCCACAGGACTTCATGTTACACAATACATGTATATTGTGTTCGATAAAGTTCATATTTATATCCAAAAATCTCAGTTTACATTGGCACGTTATGTTCAGAAATGCATTGTCTCAAACAAACATCCGGCGAAAGTGCAGAGAGCCACATCAAATTACAGAAATACTCATCATAAAAATTAATCTAAGATACAAGTGTTTAACATACATTTAAAGATAAACTTCTCCTTAATGCACCCGCTGTGACAGATTTCAAAAAGGCTTTATGGCGAAAGCACACTTTGCAATTATGTTAGGTCAGCGCCTAGACACAGAAAAAACGCCATTTTCCTACAAAGGAGAGGTGTCACAAAAGTCAGAAATATAGTTAAAATTAATCACTTACCTTTGATGATCTTCATCTGATGGCACTCCCAGGTCTCCATGTTTGTCACGCCCTGGTCGAAGTATTTTGTGTTTTTCTTTATGTATTTGGTCAGGCCAGGGTGTGACATGGGTTTTTGTATGTGGTGTGTAGCTTAGTGGGATTGTAGCTTAGTGGGGTGTTCTAGGAGAGTCTATGGCTGTCTGAAGTGGTTCTCAATCAGAGGCAGGTGTTTATCGTTGTCTCTGATTGGGAGCCATATTTAGGCAGCCATATTCTTTGGTTGTATTGTGGGTGATTGTCCTGAGTGTCTTGATGTCCTTGTTTGATGTTAGTTGACACATGTATAGGCTGTTTTCGGTTTTCGTTTCGTTTATTGTTTTGTAGTGTTCGTGTTTAGTCGTGTTTACGTTTGTTTAAATAAACATGGATCGCAATCGACACGCTGCAGTTTGGTCCGACTCTCCTTCACCTTATGAAAACCGTGACAATGTTCGACAACAAATGTTTGTTTTGTTCGATAAAGTCCATCATTTATGTCCAAATACCTCCTTTTTGTTCGCGCATTTAGTTCAGTAATCCAAATGCACAAGGCGCGAGCACAAAGTCTCGACGATAAGTCCAAAAAGTTGTATTACAGTTTGTATAATTATGTCAAACGATGTATAGAATCAATCTTTAGGATGTTTTTATCATAAATCTTCAATAATATTTCTTCGCCTAGAAATGAAAAGGAACGGAGCTCGTGCACACGGCCGTGCGCATGACTAAACTAAAGGCTTTCAACCAGACCACTGGTTCAAACAGCTCTTATTCGCTCCCCCTTCATAGTAGAAGCCTAAAACCACATTCTAAAGACTGTTGACATCTAGTGGAAGCCTTAGGAAGTACAATCTGACACAATCTGACATAGACACAGTTTATTGGATAGGCAATCACTTGAAAAACTACAAACCTCAGATTTCCCACTTCCTGGTTGGATTTTTCTCAGGTTTCATCATTCAAACAGTTTTAGAAACGTCAGAGTGTTTTCTATTTTGTGATTTTGTGACACTTGTGCTGGTTGAAAAAGTATTTTGATGTGGGGCCCTGTCCTCAGATAATCGCATGGTATGTGTTCACCATAAAGTTTTTTAAAATCTGACAACGGATTGGATTAACAAGAAGTTAAGCTTTTAAATGATGTATGACACTTGTATTTTCATGAATGTTTAATGTTACATATTTTGTATTTCTTTTTTGGATACTACATGATTCCAAATGTGTTATTTTATAGTTTATTTCTTCACTAATATTCTACAATGTAGAAAATAGAAAAATAATAAATGAAACCCCTTTTCCATTTTTGTGGCAGAGCCACAAATCAGTTGGCTATCATTTTGCATTGAGCATTTACCTCCAAACACTGTTAGTTGCTTGTGTGACATTATTTTACCGTCCTTGTGATATAATTAAACCTCATTGTTTACAATGTCCTTCATAAATATTACACACTTCAGTTTTTCTCTGTCAACACATTGGAGTTTAGCTATTTGCTGTAATATTTGATGTTCCCTACTAACACTCACTTACACACTTGCCTCTATAAATGACTCCTCTGTGGAAGCACCATAAATCTACTTCAGCTTCAGTGGAGGACAAGCCAACCGGAATGTTAGCGCTATGTCGCGTCGCCAACTCATCTCACACTCAATGGTGGAAGAACTGTAGGAGAGTGTTGTTGCCTACCTGAAGACACTCGCTGTTGTCAATGTAATCATCCAGTAACTAGTCAAAGTTCCAATAAATGTGCTAGATTGAAATGTGTTTCATTTAGCACCTGCTAAAACACAAACAGTGACCCTGTGGGTTAAGAGGTTGTGGCCTGCCTGGCCCCTCTATGTTCCCTAGCTGTGCACCTGACCTTTTCACCCCAGACCAGCCCTGGTTCTGCTCGCCACACTGCCTTATTCAAACCAAGTTGTTTCAGTGTCTGAGTACTCCAGGGGAAATAAGTCTGACTACTTCCTTTATAGATTGTTATGTATGTTTGTATTGTTGTTTCAACATTATGTATTTATTTGAACTGTCTAGAACGTACACTACCGTTCAAAAGTTTGGGGTCACTTAGAAATGTCCTTCTTTTTCAAAGAAAAGCACATTTTTGGTCCATTAAAATAACATCAAATTGATCAGAAATAGACATTGTTGGAAAGCTGGAAACGGCTGATTTTTATGGAATATCTACACAGGCGTACAGCGGCACATTATCAGCAACCATCACTCCTGTGTTCCAATGGCACGTTGTGTTAGCTAATCCAAGTCTAGCATTTTAAAAAGGCTAATTGATCATTTGAAAACCCTTTTGCAATTATCTTAGCACAGCTGAAAACGGTTGTTCTGCTTAAAGAAGCAATAAAACTGGCCTTCTTTAGACAAGTTGAGTATCTGTAGCATCAGCATTTGTGGGTTCGATAACAGGCTCAAAATGACCAAAAACAAAGACCTTTCTTCTGAAACTCGTCAGTCTATTCTTGTTCTGAGAAATGAAGGCTATTCCATGCGAGAAATTACTACTACTCCCTTCACAGAACAGAGCAAAGTGGCTCTAAATAGAATAGAAACATGAGTGGGAGGCCCCGGTGCACAATTGAGCAAGAGAACTAGTACATTTGAGTGTCTAGTTTGAGAAACAGATGCCTCATAAGTCCTCAACTGGCGGCTTCATTAAATAGTACCCGCAAAACACCAGTCTCAACGTCAACAGTGAAGAGGCGACTCCAGGATGCTGGCCTTCTAGGCAGCATTGCAAAGAAAAAGCCATATCTCAGACTGGCCAATAAAAAGAAAAAAGTAAAAAGATTAAGATGGGCAAAAGATCACAGACACTTTATCTGCTACTATATCACATATATTCCATGGAGAGACCCTTCTCTCAGACCTCTTACCCATTGTTCTTCTGGGCCATTTCTCTGTCACACACCGATCTTTACACCTTGCCTCTAAATCCGTCACTGATTAGAGTCGCATGTCCATAAAACACACAGAAATAGCTATTTGACGGATTGACAGGAAACCCATTCTTTACCATAATTTAAATAATCTGCGGTCCTTTTAACCCACAGTGTGGAGAGAGCTCCGTCTTGCGACACTGGAAAGATTTCTACATTCTGTCAATGATCGACAAAGAAGTGAATTGTCTTGGTGAGCAGACCTCCCCGCCGGCCACAGGTTAAACGCTGACCTCGGCCCCCGAACAGAAAGGACGGAACCTCCTGCTGTTACTACATTCTGCAGTTCGCTCCATGATGGGACTCCCTGAGAGTCAATCTTCCACTGTGTCTGTTGTATGTTATGGACTGTATGTGCAAGCATGCCGGTGTGTGTTTGTGTTAGCGTGAGTATTTTGGGCACGCTTGTGCCTGTGTGTATGAGAGAGAGAGAGTGTGTGTGTGTGTGTGTGTGTGTGTGTGTGTGTGTGTGTGTGTGTGTGTGTGTGTGTGTGTGTGTGTGTGTGTGTGTGTGTGTGTGTGTGTGTGTGTGTGTGTGTGTGTGTGTGTGTGTGTGTGTATGAGAGAGAGAGTGTGTGTGTGTGTGTGTGTGTGTGTGTGTGTGTGTGTGTGTGTGTGTGTGTGTGTGTGTGTGTGTGTGTGTGTGTGTGTGTGTGTGTGTGTGTGTGTGTGTGTGTGTGTGTGTGTTTGTGTTTCCTTCTTCCTTTGCTAACAATGCAGCTCAGGAAATGTCAGGATAAAGACTGCCAGGGTGTGTATGTCAGTTCAGTCTGTGTTACTAGAGGGTCTATAGCACAGTCCTCATGAGCCCCAGGCAAGCCTAATTGCATATTCTGGACCTTACCGGGTTCTGGACCTAAGAGAGGTAGTGGCCGTCCTATTGAAGCTCTGCTATGTCCTTCTGGCTGGTGAGTGCTCTGTTAACCACATTGGAACTGGAAGAGGTTCGAGGATTTGACTCCTCTTCAGAGGGCTGTGTACAGTTGGGTTGAGGATTTGACTCCTCTTCAGAGGGCTGTGTTAAGTTGGGTTGAGGATGTGACTCCTCTTCAGAGGGCTGTGTTAAGTTGGGTCGAGGATTTGACTCCTCTTCAGTGGGCTGTGTTAAGTTGGGTTGAGGTTTTGACTCCTCTTCAGAGGGCTGTGTTCAGTTGGGTTGAGGATTTGACTCCTCTTCAGAGGGCTGTGTTCAGTTGGGTTGAGGATTTGACTCCTCTTCAGAGGGCTGTGTTCAGTTGGGTCAGGGTTTTGACTCCCTCTTCAGGGGGCTGTGTTCAGTTGGGTCAGGGTTTTGACTCCCTCTTCAGAGGGCTGTGTTCAGTTGGGTCAGGGATTTGACTCCCTCTTCAGAGGGCTGTGTTCAGTTGGGTCAGGGTTTTGACTCCCTCTTCAGAGGGCTGTGTTCAGTTGGGTCAGGGTTTTGACTCCCTCTTCAGGGGGCTGTGTTCAGTTGGGTCAGGGTTTTGACTCCCTCTTCAGAGGGCTGTGTTCAGTTGGGTCAGGGTTTTGACTCCCTCTTCAGGGGGCTGTGTTCAGTTGGGTCAGGGTTTTGACTCCCTCTTCAGGGGGCTGTGTTCAGTTGGGCCAGGGTTTTGACTCCCTCTTCAGAGGGCTCTCTTCAGTTGGGTCAGGGACTCCCTCTTAAGAGGGTTGTGTTTAGTTGGGTCAGGTATTTGACTCTCTCTTGAGGGCTGCGTTCAGTCGGTAAACAATGTGAGACAAACTGCAGCACGGTCTTAAGTATTTCGCTACACCCGCAATAACATCTGCTGTTGTATGTGACAAATACAATTCGATTTGATTTGATTTTAATCCAATATTTTAGATAATGGCTTTCTATGTGCAGATAAGCCACAGGGGATGTTAGTGATTGGATATTGAGATACTCTGTACCTTTCTTTGTGATTCTTCTTTGAAGTCAACAAAATGAGGACTCAACATGGTACAAGTGAAGGACATTTGAACATCTAATTTAGTGTAATCCGATCTGTGGATATTATATCACTCTCAATATTTGAGTTTAATAATGTTCAATATACATTTTCAAATTGTGTTTACTAATTTCATCTGGAGCAACCCACGTTTATGTAGTACAGACGTACAGTACATGGAACAAAGGGCTTAGTGGGTTGTCAACGTGTTTGCAGCACATACTTCAGTCAGTGGTAGTAGTATCTAATAGCTCAAGGCCTTACTGACTACTACTTTTCTCAGTTGCCAACATTGGGTTGCGGAAGCCATTTTTCAACACCTCTAACCTGTAATTTCAAGTATTTTTCCATGACTGGAAAAGACCGCAAATTGCATAAACTATTTATGGAACTCACTACCTGCCCAGGGGGTTCTAACATAAGCTCATTTTAACAGTTAAAAATCTTATCTGTCAAAGGAAGTCGAGGAATTCCTGATTTGGACCTCTGTTAAAGTCAAGTGCTCAAACAAAGGCTTGACTGTGTTGTTTTAAAGCCATGGAGATAGAAGATACTGTATCTGGCTCTGTCTCTCTCCTTGGATGAAAGGCTATTTGTTGAGATGTCTTTGTCTCCGCTGTCCATGTCAACCTTCTTCAGCTCTGGAGTAAAGACCCTGTCATGGTTGAGTTGACATAAAAAGACAGAGTTTTGCGCACTCAGAGAAACATTCAACTACTAAGTGTAGTGGCATTATGAATGAAGTTGCATTGAATTAATACTGTACACTCAGAAAAAAATGTGCTATCCAGAACCAAAAGGTTCTTCGGCTGTTCCCATAGGAGAACCCTTTGAAGAACCCCTTCAGATTCCAGTTAGGACCCTTTTGGGTTCCACATAGATTTCTACCTGGAACCAAAAAGGGTTCTCCTACGGGGACAGCCGCAGAACCCTTTTGGAACCCTTTTATCTAAGAGTGTAGGTACATGATCCGATAGTTCAACGTTTTTGCTTTAGCAATGTTCACAGGTCTTTCGGGGATTTGAATGTCTTGTATTCCTGGTCGCAGTGCATGCTGCGGACATAGAAGTCAACTTCTAGTTGAGTCTGTCACGCTTTCTGGTAGGTGTCATGGTATAGCGCCCCTCAAGTGGAGCGTGTCTCCATCATCGTGGTGGGTAGGACGTCTGGCTACTGACGCGCAGGGATGCGTAACAGAAAAGTGTACTGTCACAATAGCCACCTCTCCTGACCACTGTCAGTCGGCTAACAGTATAGCTGACCGGCAAGTCAAAACAATAGCCCAGCTTTAACCCTGTGGATAGTGTGGTATGCTGACTCATGACACGTCATGTGACCTCAATCCAAAAACAACAGCAAGGCCAGGTGACCTCACTTGCTGTCTGATGTTTCCATAGAACAACAACGATATATGATTAAAAAACTTGTTGTTTTTGATTTGGCAACACCATGTCCTTGATTGGTCAATACTGAATGGTAACAGATATTTTCTTATATGTACACAAACACACACAATTTCTGTGACTTATGTACAGTGCGGTTAATATTGCAATGGAGATACATGTTGATGGTACTGTAGCCTACATACTGTGATGACTTGCTTTATGATCACATCAAACCTACTCTCTCTGTCTGTCTGTATTACTCTGTCTGTCTGTCTGTCTGTCTGTCTGTCTGTCTGTCTGTCTGTCTGTCTGTCTGTCTGTCTGTCTGTCTGTCTGTCTGTCTGTCTGTCTGTCTGTCTGTCTGTCTGTCTGTCTGTCTGTCTGTCTGTCTGTCTGTCTGTCTGTCTGTCTGTCTGTCTGTCTGTCTGTCTGTCTGTCTGTCTGTCTGTCTGTCTGTCTGTCTGTCTGTCTGTCTGTCTGTCTGTCTGTGTCTCTCTCTCTATCCCTGCCTCTCTCTTGCTCTGTCTCTCTCTCTCTATCCCTCCCTCTCTCTTGATCTGTCTCTCTCTCTCTATCCCTCCCTCCCTCTCTCTTGCTCTGTCTCTCTCTCTCTATCCCTCCCTCTCTCTTGCTCTGTCTCTCTCTATCCCTCCCTCCCTCTCTCTTGCTCTGTCTCTCTCTCTCTATCCCTCCCTCTCTCTTGCTCTGTCTCTCTCTCTCTATCCCTCCCTCCCTCCCTCTTTGTCTGTCTCTTTCTCTCGCTCTCTTTCTCTCTCTCTCTCTTCTCTCCTATTTAATGCGTACATTTCACTCTGGGAGGCGGTTGCAAGGCTAATGATTTTGCGGGCCCAGGGAAAGTAATAACTGCTGGGTTCAAAGGGAGTCCTTCTTCGACCCCCTTGGAGGTGACCCTGGAGCTTTCATTCCTCAGTCCTTAACCTCTGTTTGTACATAAGAGATTAAGGGAATCCCTCATTAGTTTCCCCCTTCCATCAGTGTCACAATGGTATTTTAAAAAATAATACAAATTTGTACCTGGATCAAAGACGTAAAAAACAGAAATTACAATTCCCTAAAAGGCTTTTTCAATGTTCATTGGAGTGTCACCTATGCCCTTATATTAGTTATATTCAAGAATAAAACCAATAATTAATTTTAATGTGATTCATATGAATGTACCCTAGTAAAATGTCATTCAGTTTAACACTTAAGTGTTAAACAAAATACAATTAATTTGATTCCCATTTTTCATAATCACAAGGTTATATATCCATGCTTAGACCTTCAGAAATAAAACTACCCTGAAAAAATGACATTATTTTATTTTGAATACCACATATTTGATGTGTCACGGGTACAACACAACATTTGTTGAAGTTTTTTTACACTGAAAAAAATGCTAAAATCTATGAAAATATTTTTCACTTCATCCTTTTAGATTTTTTTTGTCTTTCTGAGTCAACAAAACAAAGTTATTGTATTTTAATATAAAATACTGGTGTTATACTGTCACGCCCAGACCATAGAGAGCTGTTTTTTCTCTATGGTGGTTGGGTGTGACAATGACTAGGGTGGGTTATCTAGGGGAATTATAATTCTATGTTGGCCTGATATGGTACCCAATCAGAGGCAGCTGTTTATCGTTGGCTCAGATTGGGGATCATATTTAGGAAGCCATTTTCCCCATTGTGTTTGTGGGATCTTGTGTTTGTGTTTCTGCCTGTGAGCAGCACAGAACGTCACGTTTCTTTTGTGCTTGTTTGTTTTTGTTTGGTGAGTTTTGATTTATTAAAATATGTGGAACTCTACGCACGTCGCGCCTTGGTCCAATCATTTAGACGAACGTGACATATACTGTATGACAATATTTTGTTACCCTGAATGACATTGATTAAATGTGATTCCTTCAGCAATAACAATAATGATCCTATTAACTATTATTAGTAGCAGCAATTTTATTTTTAGCTATTTTTTAAGTTATAAAACTGTGTAAAAAACAGGATAAGATGTTTCAAATGTGCACGCTAGCTGAACTGAGATCTCTTCCATACTAGAGAGAGAAATACGCCACACACATAAAGAGCATGGCTTTTAATATGCAACATAGTATAACTGACACATGAGGTACAATTTAATTCACGTAGGATTAAATCAGCATTGGACATTTCAAACAAAACATGAATACAAAAAATCTTAAACATTATGCAAAAAACTGTAGTTTTGCTTAAAATTATCACGAAATAGTGGATATCTTTCTCAAAGTAATATCATGACATTACATCGTTTTTCCTTTTGCAGCCGCCTGCAACGCTTTGATTCCCTTTTCACATTTTCTGGAGTCAATGAGTCAGATGGTTGCTCCAGTGTTTGAGATTGAGGCTTAAGGGATTGCTCTAGTTCTGGAGTCACTGTCTCAGATGGTTGCTCCAGTGTTTGAGATTGAGGTTTAAGGGATTGCTCTAGTTCTGGAGTCAATGAGTCAGATGGTTGCTCCAGTGTTTGAGATTGAGGTTTAAGGGATTGCTCTAGTTCTGGAGTCAATGAGTCAGATGGTTGCTCCAGTGTTTGAGATTGAGGTTTAAGGGGTTGCTCTAGTTCTGGAGTCACTGTCTCAGATGGTTGCTCCTGTGTTTGAGATTGAGGATCAAGGGATTGCTCTAGTTCTGGAGTCAATGAGTCAGATGGTTGCTCCTGTGTTTGAGATTGAGGTTTAAGGGATTGCTCTAGTTCTGGAGTCAATGAGTCAGATGGTTGCTCCTGTGTTTGAGATTGAGGATCAAGGGATTGCTCTAGTTCTGGAGTCAATGAGTCAGATGGTTGCTCCTGTGTTTGAGATTGAGGCTCAGGGGATTGCTCTAGTTCTGGAGTCAATGAGTCAGATGGTTGCTCCAGTGTTTGAGATTGAGGCTTAAGGGTTTGCTCTAGTTCTGGAGTCACTGTCTCAGATGGTTGCTCCAGTGTTTGAGATGGAGGATCAACGGGTTGCTCTAGTTCTGGAGGTGCAGGTTCATGTTGTACTTGTACACGTTGTTCAGGGGCCTGCTCAAAGACTGTTTCCTTCAGTGGATACTGGAGTTAAGTTCATCATTAAGTTCATTCATTTGTTAGATTTTTTCATGGTGTCTCCTCTGAATTAATCTGCATTTCAACCCCACCCCCCTTATTTTTTTCAGCATCAGATTGTGTCATTGTATGGATCGGTGGATGATCAGCATTGGCATCCTTCTTTCTTCTCTTCTTGCTAAAAAACAAACATTGAATAGTTATGACGCTGGCACAGAATAGGATTCACATCCATTAAATGTTATTAGTAGTCTATTAATAATAGGCTAAACAATGAAAACACTTCATCAAAGTTTAAAAGTTAAATTCCTTCTTCCTTTCTCTCTCAAACATATTTTTTTACTATTTCATTGCTAATGTTTTAATAATAATTACTTCACTATAATTTGAGCCTGTGGCAACACTTTACGTTGCATTAAGTTGCATTACTACATGATTATTACATGATAGTTAATGTTGTAATTATGCATTTTTACACTGTAACTGCTACATTTCTATTCAATGCAGGTACACAAATGCAATTTCAAGATACCTAAACAAAATAGCTACATAAAATGGCCATCAAACTACTTCAATTCAAACTTGTAAAGTCTCAATTTTTCATAAAGTGCCCCAAATCTGAAGCAGCTATTAACTAATATAATTCCTAATCAATTTTTAATCCATTATTATGTGTGTGTGTGTAATATTATATTAACTGATATAATCCATCAGTTATACCTTAACTGCGGTGCAATAAATCATTAACT
Source organism: Oncorhynchus gorbuscha (assembly GCF_021184085.1). Lineage (NCBI taxonomy): Eukaryota > Metazoa > Chordata > Actinopteri > Salmoniformes > Salmonidae > Oncorhynchus > Oncorhynchus gorbuscha. Next base: position 89,760,706 of record NC_060181.1, on the reverse strand, counting down.
ACAGTGTAATAGTGTAACTTATGGTTAAGAGTTATCCACTCAGCTTTATATTCCATTATATCCTATTCTGTTGCTGACAGTAGCATGAACCCATGAAAAAAATACCTTGCTTTTCTTCTGGCTAGTCTTTCCTCCCTAGCAACTGGATCTGTGTTAATCTTTTGTCTGTGCCGTTCAGCCCTCTCCTTATTAGACAACGGCATCTACAGTATAAAGATAATGTGCCTTGAAATACCTTAAAATGCCATGAATTAGTTCAAAATGATAATATTCAGTATTCATACAACAAGTACTTATGAATTGCATGATTGAATGTTGTAAACTAGTGAAAAAATGGGACAACAAAGCTACTGTCATTCAGCATAACAGGTGACGTTGTGGTATAACATGAAGCTTTTGTTATGCCGAAGGACAAAAGTGTGGTACCGAAGAACGGATTTGATACATAAACATATTTAAAAGGCAGTTCTTTGGCCACCTGTATAAAGTAATGACCTTGATCTATAAAGATTATGTTTACTTTTCAAATTTAATATAGCTTTTTTATAAAATAATAACAGTAAAAGTATGTTTTCTGTGTTGTACTGAAGGACATGCGTTTTTGTTTATTTACTCACCTCATCACATTGATAGAGCATCTTCATTGGGTCTTCTTTGTGATGTCACACACTGTCACATGATTACCATCATGTGATATGCTTTAAAATGGCTTTTTACCCGAATGACACTGATGAAGCGCAAAAGTCCGGATAACAGTTATTCAAGTTTTTAAATATTTTATAGAGACAGTATGTCGCCCGTTATTTTAGATATTGTTGCAAAGATTAACACAATTATGCATTGGTTGTTCATTTATATTTTTAAGATGAATTTCTATATTTTAAAAACACTTTGTCATTACAATATTAACCCAGACAGTTACATTGAAGGACATTTTGACACTTTAGAGGTCAATATTTATGGGTTAATAGAAGGGTAAGAGTTGAGTGATTTAATATTATATTTATCTTAAATGAATGGCTCTCTTGCACTGAGATGCAGTGCCTTAGACTGCTGCGCGACTCGGTATGTCCCATTTAAGGATTGTAATTGTGTAATTGTTGTAACGCTTGAAGAGTGATGGGTGTGGAGTCAGGCGCAGAGAGCAGAAGATTCGAGGGGAAAACGCTTTAATGTTCAAAAACCAGGAACACGGACAAATGGGTGAAGCCAAAACACAGGCGCAAACACAACCCAAGGACCACTGGTAATAACCCGGACAGCGAAAACCCAAACAAGAAACAATACACCTCTTACGTACATAGCAACAAGCCCGCACAAACACAAGCGGGCCAATCAAACTTAAATAATACCAACCCAAAAACCCCAACAAGGAACAGGTGAAAACAATTAGACAAAACCAAACGAAAAGGTAAAGGGATCGGTGGCAGCTAGCAGACCGGTGACGACGACCGCCGAGGGCCACACGAACAGGAAGGGGAGCCACCTTCGGTGATATTCGTGACAATTGTCTTATATCTGGTACCCAAAGAACTCCCTTGGTCGCTGTGCCTTTGGGAACTTTAGGGCCCTATAAAATATGCAATAGAATATGTTTGTATAGAACAAAGGAGAACACATTGGTGTTCAGTAGTCATAGGGTTTTTCGTATGCTTTGATATGAGTAAACTATCAGTTGAATCTAGCATGAATCATATCTCCCTTTACATCACTCATTGTGCCTATACTTTTTATGCTGTTCCCCTTGTTGTTGTATTTATAGTCGGATTGATTGACATACCTAGCCTCTACATTGGAAAAGTGGTTACAGGGGATCCCTCCCTTCATCCAGCCAGTCAGCCAGCCAGCACTATGCTTTCCCTTTGGAGCACCTCCTGGGCTTCCCTCAACAACAATGACTTTGTTTCAATGGAGATGGGCAGAGGGGCGGAGGGGGCAGCCGTAGTACCCAGAGATGAGCTTTAATGAGGGACTCTGTAATTAGCTTTGGCCATTTTTGTCCGGGTTGACACTTGCAGGGTGTTTTTTTTCTGGGGGTACAGTATAATTTAATTTAAAGTGTATTGCCTGGCCCTCCTACAATTGGTCAGTATGTGACAGAGCACCTAAGAAATATCAAGATTCATAAGCATTTTCCCTGTCTTAGAGGCTCATACAAGTAACCTTTCGGCCCAAAGAGGGGTATCTTTCTTTGGTGAGATCTAAGAAAATGGCTTGGCTCGTGGAAACGTCATACAGGAGACCTTGGAACTTCATACAGGAGACCTTGGAACTTCATACAGGAGACCTTGGAACTTCATACAGGAGACCTTTGAACTTCATACAGGAGATCTTGGAACTTCATACAGGAGACCTTGAGGAGACCTTGGAACTTCATACAGGAGACCTTTGAACTTCATACAGGAGACCTTGGAACTTCATACAGGAGACCTTTGAACTTCATACAGGAGACCTTGGAACTTCATACAGGAGACCTTGGAACTTCATACAGGAGACCTTTGAACTTCATACAGGAGACCTTTGAACTTCATACAGGAGACCTTTGAACTTCATACAGGAGACCTTGGAACTTCATACAGGAGACCTTTGAACTTTGGAGACCTTGAACTTCATTTTGAACTTCATACAGGAGACCTTGGAACTTCATACAGGAGACCTTGGAACTTCATACAGGAGACCTTGGAACTTCTTACAGGAGATCTTGGAACTTCATACAGGAGACCTTGTAACTTCTTACAGGAGACATTGGGACTTGTTTTGGGACTCTCCTTTCCAACTCTCTTCTTTTTTTACAACTCCTCAGTTTGAGGCACAAACACAGCCAATTAGTACTTCATTCAGTCAACAGCATGGCCTTAACCACTTCAAGCACTCCTGGGGACCCTCCTCTGCAGGCTCATCCAATCCTCAGTTCCCCCCTCTGTGTTGTTGGTGTCTCATGCCTGCCTAACGAGTGTAAATTAAATGGTGCGACAGCAGCCATTTTGGAATCCGCATGTCCTTTATCTTTCCCCACCGGGAAAAACGTTACGTTTCACGTGTTAAGGCTGTTGTATCACAGCATTGTGTACAATAGTTGGCCATGAAATCTGGGCCTGCTTGATGTGTAGCCTAGTCAGGGAATTAGGCTGTGATGTCACAGATTCCCAGGGGGCTATTGTGGTTCTTTGTGACACTCACTGGGAGTTGTGGGAGTAAATCGTAGGGATTAGTGGGATTTTGTTTGAGGGGTACTTCATTGTTCCCAAGCCACCCCTCTTAGCATTCTACCCCCAGACTCACTCCCCAATCTGCCCCACTGTTCCCTGGCCCTATGTCATCCCTCATTCACCACTCACTCTCTACAACAGAACAAAAGTAGAGTGTTTTATGTGGGATTCCAGTTTTGGATGGGGGAAAGGTTGGAATTAGTTTTGTCTTGTCGCTTGTGCAGAGGCCTCTATCCGCCTACTTTAGATAGAGGTTGATTTCCGTCCTGTCGCAAAGAAAACAAAATGACAATTGTTTCATTTAATTACAACCGTATTTCTGTCACGCATACAAATTTTGCCGAGCTCTCAATTCTCAAAATGGCCTCCAGGATCAATAATGGGAGGGGAAGGGTTAATTGGGTACATTAATCACAGGCACTTTATTGAGAACCGGGGAGCCGGCAACTTTCGGACAAAAGGGTTCTCTGTTGTTTATACATGCTTATGGACTTCTTTTTCCATTCAATTTCACCCTGTCCACTGTAATTCATTTGGATGTAAACTGAGCTTTACTATTGCCTTTATACAGGGCTTGGTTTGAAATGCTTTCCATTTAAGCAGTGGTGTGTGGTGTGTATGGGGGTCTTTAACTAGCCTGAGTATGCAAAACAGACCACATTATGTCACTGGAGCCCACCCTCACCTCACCACTCTTGTATTGGCAGGTGGATTATAGGGGAAAACTGTCACGCCTGCTCACACGCTCCAGCTCTGGTGCTCGAGGGCACACCTGTCACCGTCATTACGCACGCATCAGCGCTCATTGGACTCACCTGGACTCCTTCACGTTTTGATTGCCTTCCCTATATCTGTCTGTTTCCTCTGTTTCCTCCCCAAGTCAGCATTATTGTAATTTCTGTTTACCATGTCCAGACACTGTCCGTATTCTGTTCCTGTCCGTGGTTATTAAATGATCGCTCCCTGTACCTGCTTCTCGTCTCCAGCATCGATCCTTACAAAAATAGGATCTCGTGGTGCTCTTTGTTTGTTAAAAAATAAATAAATAAATAAATGAGTCACTGTGTATAGACACTTAAGGGGCTTGGGAAAAACTATTTAAGGAAACTGGCCAAGTGAATTCCTTGTCTGGGTGGTCTTGACTTGTCTCTGTGGTTGTAGTGTTAAGAATAAATGGAATAGTTTCTGTTTGCTCTGTGGTAGTGGCATCTGAATTACCATCTCCTTTCAGAGGTACGGATGATTGCGATGACCAGTCAGTTAACATCCAGCTATGCTTCACCCATCAAACTACCAGCTGTGACCACACCTCTCCACCTTCTTCCAAAACACCATCATCCACTTCCTTCCACATTCTCCCTGGAACAATGGCTCCCCAATTCCCCCAGCCTCTAGCCCAGTTTCCCAGAACAGGCTTGGCTTTACCTCAGCAAAAGTAAAACTGTGTGTCTAGAACCCATTGTCTTCCCACTCTGGAGAGACAGGAAGTGTGCAGCATTCAACAGGTCGTTCTGTTCCCTTCCCTTGTTCCCTTCTCCTACACCTCTCTCGTTCTCCTCAGCAGCGTTGAGCGATCGCTCCTATCGCAGGCTCTGATTGCATCGCATTTCCCCACCTGATGCAGTAGTCTCCAGTTGTACATCCCGGGATGTAGTCAGTGATGTCAGTGATGCAGATGCATTTGGTGATGTCAGTGATGCAGCTGTAGTCAGTGATGTCAGTGATGTAGCTCAGTTGGTAGAGCATGGCGCTTGTAACGCCAGGGTAGTGGGTTCGATCCCCGGGACCACCCATACGTAGAATATATGTACACATGACTGTAAGTCGCTTTGGATAAAAGCGTCTGCTAAATGGCATATATTATTATATTATGTAGTCAGTTATGTCAGTGATGCAGCTGTAGTCAGTGATGTCAGTGATGTCAGTGATGTCAGTGATGTCAGTGATGTCAGTGATGCAGATGTAGTCAGTGATGTCAGTGATGTCAGTGATGTCAGTGATGCAGCTGTAGTCAGTGATGTCAGTGATGCAGCTGTAGTCAGTGATGTCAGTGATGTCAGTGATGTCAGTGATGCAGCTGTAGTCAGTGATGTCAGTGATGTCAGTGATGTCAGTGATGCAGATGTAGTCAGTGATGTCAGTGATGCAGATGCAGTCAGTGATGTCAGTGATGTCAGTGATGTCAGTGATGCAGATATAGTCAGTGATGTCAGTGATGTCAGTGATGCAGATGTAGTCAGTGATGTCAGTGATGCAGCTGTAGTCAGTGATGTCAGTGATGCAGCTGTAGTCAGTGATGTCAGTGATGCAGATGATGTCAGTGATGTCAGTGATGTCAGTGATGCAGATGTAGTCAGTGATGTCAGTGATGTCAGTGATGCAGATGTAGTCAGTGATGTCAGTGATGTCAGTGATGCAGATGTAGTCAGTGATGTCGGTGATGCAGCTGTAGTCAGTGATGTCAGTGATGCAGATGATGTCAGTGATGCAGCTGTAGTCAGGTTCCTACCAGTACCTCCATACAGGCTGGCTAGTATCTGGTCATGGAAGTCGTTATGATATCCTTCCTAGTTCCTACCAGTACCTCCATACAGGCTGGCTAGTATCTAGTCTTGGAGGGCTGTAGTGTCTGCCAAGTTCATCCATGCCTCAGCAATTCATTGATTACAATGAGCTGAGTCTCAGCAATAGATTAGATTATAGGCGGCATCTGCTGATTTCAAGGCATCAGTGAAAACTTCCCCAATCACCTTGTCCTAATTCCAGCTCTTAAAACCATATGTGTGCAATCCAGGTGCTGTGTCTTCAAGTTATGGCAGAGCTGGCCTCAAATAGTACAGTATTGGAAATCTTTCTGAGACTGTGAATGTTTACTTTAGCCTACCTGGACTCTATAGCAGGGATCATCAACTAGATTCAGCCGCCGGATTGGTCGGGGACCAGAACATAATTACAAATCATTTGCACACAGCAAATTTCCGTCAACAAGCCCAAACAGATATATTATTTGACTAAAATAAAATAATTTCAAGTCTTGCTTACATTTGTATATGTGTGGAAATACTTGGGAACAGATTTCATAACTGAAAATAATCTGGAGCTGATTTCATGGTATTTTTACAGTCTTTTATGTCCAACAATGAAAATTACAAAAAATAATAACTTGGGGGGCCAAATAAAACCACCCGTGGTTGGGGAACCGTGCTCTATAGGCTCTTTAGTGCAAGGCAACATCTACTAGACCCTTATTTCACAGATAATCAGAAACCACATGACACCTCCCCACCCAACTAAAGTGCTGATGAATGACATGAGCTAATAGCCACAGAATGTCTCCCGATAATTGACTGAGATTTCCTGGCTGGAGATTTCCTAGGTTTTAAAAGAAGATAAGTTTGACATAAGCTGAGGGCTTTGTCAGTTGAACTTGTCTCCGGTTGCCTCGGAATGCAAGTGATTAAACAGAACTGGATCCCTGAGAAAGAGAGAGAGTGAAAAAAAGCCTCTTTGAAACTACAGAACTCGTTGAAAAGACGGGTTTGTCCGTGTCTGCCAGTGACTTGCAGCACAGGCTGGGGAGAGTTGTTGCATGTGGGGAGTGAAGTATGGGGAAACTTATGTGCAACGTATGGCGTTAAGTTTTCTGAGTGCATTTATTAGTATTATTGTGGTGGTCTATTGTGGTGGTCTATTATTGTGGTGGTCTTTCCTCTGGTACAGAGGCATGTCCCTCTTCCTCTCTGCTCCCCACAGGAGCCTGTTCTTCAAAGCCAAAGAGAGCGGGAGAAAACGTGCACACACATGTGAGCCTGAACCCAGGGAGGGTGTGTCTGTATCGTTTTACACGGACGGGAGTCAGGAGGTAGAACAAGTAGGAGGGGGGACTTCCTCTATCCATCAAAAAGTGAGCTCAGCCCTATCCACTGGTCTCTAGGCTCTGAGCCAAGAGGAAGCCTAGTATAGCAGAGTACCAAGAGGAGTTCTAGTAAAGCAGAGTACCAAGAAGAGTCCTAGTATAGCAGAGTACCAAGAGGAGTCCTAGTATAGCAGAGTACCAAGAGGAGTCCTAGTATAGCAGAGTACCAAGAGGAGTCCTAGTATAGCAGAGTACCAAGAGGAAGCCTAGGATAGCAGATGAGTCCGAGAATAGCAGATGAGTCCTAAGATAGCAGATGAGTCCTAAGATAGCAGATGAGTCCTAGGATAGCAGATGAGTCCTAAGATAGCAGATGAGTCCTACGATAGCAGATGAGTCCTAAGATAGCAGATGAGTCCTACGATAGCAGATGAGTCCTAGGATAGCAGATGAGTCCTACGATAGCAGATGAGTCCTACGATAGCAGATGAGCCCTAGGATAGCAGATGAGCTCTAGGATAGCAGATGAGTTCTAGGATAGCAGATGAGTTCTAGGATAGCAGATGAGTTCTAGGATAGCAGATGAGTTCTAGGATAGCAGATGAGTTCTAAGATAGCAGATGAGTTCTAGGATAGCAGATGAGTTCTAGGATAGCAGATGAGTTCTAAGATAGCAGATGAGTTCTAGGATAGCAGATGAGTTCTAGGATAGCAGATGAGTTCTAGGATAGCAGATGAGCTCTAGGATAGCAGATGAGTTCTAGGATAGCAGATGAGTTCTAGGATAGCAGATGAGTTCTAGGATAGCAGATGAGCTCTAGGATAGCAGATGAGCTCTAGGATAGCAGATGAGCTCTAGGATAGCAGAGTACCAAGAGGAGTCCTGATATAGCAGAGTACAATGAGTATTATGTATTGTCCTCTTGTTTAATTCAGTCTGAGAAACCTCCTTCTCTTATAGCTGTTACACCCATTTCTCAGTGCTGAGCCGTGAGTTTCCCTGTGTGTCTTCCATCCTTGTTCCTGTTTATCTCTGTCCCTGTGTGTCTTCCATCCTTGTTCCTGTTTATCTCTGTCCCTGTGTGTCTTCCATCCATTTTTCTGTTGATGAGGCATTCTAATGTCAATTCTGATTCAATTCACAAGGCTGGGGAGAGCTGAAGACCACTAGGGAGCGCTGGGGAGCGCTGAAGACCACTGGGGAGTGCTGGGGATTGTTGAAGACCACTGGGGAGTGCTGGGGAGAGCTGGAGACCACTGGGGATCGTTGGAGAGCGCTGAAGACCGCTGGGGAGCACTAGGGAGCGCTGAAGATCATTGGGGAGAGCTGAAGACCACTGGGGAGTGCTGGGGCGAGCTGAAGACCAATGGGGAGTGCTGGGGAGCGCTAAAGACCACTGGGGAGAGCTGAAGACCACTGGGGAGAGCTGAAGACCGCTAGGGAGAGCTGAAGACCAATGGGGAGCAATGGGGAGCGCTGTAGACCCCTGGGGAGCGCTGGGGAGCGCTGGGGAGAGCTGAAGACCACTGGGGAGCACTGGGGAGCGCTGAAGACCAATGGGGAGCGCTGGAGACCACTGGCGAGCACCGGGGAGCGCTGAAGACCACTGGGGAGAGCTGAAGATCATTGGGGAGAGCTGAAGACTACTGGGGAGCGCTGGGGAGAGCTGAAGACCACTGGGGAGCGCTGAAGACCGCTGGGGAGCGCTGGGGAGAGCTGAAGACCACTGTGGAACGCTGGAGAGCGCTGAAGACCACTGGGGAGAGCTGAAGTCCACTGGGGAGTGCTGTTGAGAGCTGAAGACTACTGGGGAGAGCTGAAGACCACTGGGGAGCGCTGGGGAGAGCTGAAGATGACTGGGGAGTGCTGAAGACTACTGGGGAGCGCTGAAGACCACTGGGGAAAGCTGAAGACCACTGGGGAGTGCTGGGGAGAGCTGAAGACCACTGGGGAGCGGTGGGGAGCGCTGAAGACCACTGTGGAGAGCTGAAGACTACTGGGGAGCACTGAAGACCGCTGGGGAGTGCTGGGGAACACTGAAGTCCACTTGGGAGAGCTGAAGACCACTGGGGAGAGGTGAAGACCACTGGGGAGCGCTGGGAAGAGCTGAAGACCACTGGGGAGCGCTGGGGAGAGCAGAGGAGCACTGGGGAGCGCTGAAGACCAGTGGGGAGCACTGAAGACCACTGGAGAGCGCTGGGGAGAGCAGAAGACAACTGGGGAGCGCTGGGGAGAGCTGAAGACCACTGGGGAGCGCTGGGGACAGCTGAAGACCACTGGGGAGCGCTGGGGAGAGCTGAAGACCACTGGGGAGCGCATGGGGAGAGCTCCTGTGGAGCGCTGGGGAGCAATTAAGACCGCTGGGGGGAGCTGAAGACCACTGGGGAGTGCTGGGGAGCAATTAAGACCGCTGGAGAGCGCTGAAGACCACTAGGGAGCGCTGGGGAGAGCTGAAGACCACTGGGGAGCGCTGGGGAGAGCTGAAGACCACTGGGGAGTGCTGGGAAGAGCTGAAGACTACTGGGGAGTGCTGGGGACAGCTGCGGAGTGCTGAGGACCACTGGGGGGTGCTAGGTAGCCGGGGGTTGATCTGATGGTGTAAAAGGGGTTAATCATATCTGTCCTGCTGATTGCTTTGTCCTCACTCTGTCCTTATCAAAAGTACAGGGGGATGCTTGTAATGTGCGCTGAGTGTGTGTTTTCTGGGGACGTTGTTGTCCTGTATAAATGTATAACTCTAGAATGTACTGTATAACAAAGAGACCTGGGGACTGAATCAAACCCCAATGCATTGTGGGATAGCAAAGATGTAAAACAGACCAGATTCTATAACCTACACCCTACCCTTCTTACATGGTGTAGTGTGTGTGTGTGTGTGTGTGTGTGTGTGTGTGTGTGTGTGTGTGTGTGTGTGTGTGTGTGTGTGTGTGTGTGTGTGCGTGTGATCGAATATTTAACAAACGCTTGTTTTGGCCCTGTTTTGTAGTCATGCAGCCTAATGAGCCTTAGATATAGTAAATGTCCACTAGGGATCACTGTTTCAGCTTCCAACTGTCATACAAATTAGCCTATGACTTGTGATTGGGGAAAACAAGTTGTCTGAGTTTCAGTTGACAACTGAAATAATAATAATATTTCAGTCATATTGACAAACACATTCAATCACTTTATATGAATAAATGATGACATTTACATTTATTTATGTATTAGTGGAGATTGGGACCATTCCCCCATGATGCCCAGGGATAGTGATTTAGAGAGACACACGTGAAATGGTTGACAATGTTTTGCTGGCGAGGTCCAATTTTTCTAGTTCAAGACTATGCCTGTTTTCCCAAGGGTGCATCTTTATGGGGTAATGTTTAGATCCAAAGTCTTTGACCCTTGACCCTATGGAATTCTGTTGGTGCTGTCCCACAAGGATTAAGTTAAAGGTTGTCCCTAACAAACTTGGGTTCAAATACTATTTGAAATCATTTAAAATACTTTCATCTGTGGTTGATTGAGTTTGTCTGCCACAATGGAAAAAACAGAATAGTCACAAAACTGCAAACCCTGCCCATATGGCACTCGAAAGATTTCAAAATAGTATTTGGGTGTCTGGTCTGGGATCAGAGCTCTTCCACACCACTGTGATGTAAACAAACCGAACCTTTACCCCAGTAACCCACATTGGGGGTAAACAGGAGTCACTATAGATGGTAACAGGAGAAGGTTAGAGGGGCGTTCTAATCGCGCTGACATTACACGAGGACAACTAATCTCTATCAGAGAAAGTAGACATAGTATTAAACTGACTCAACCTCAATTATTTTCCCCACCATACCTCATGTTCTTCAGTGTGTTTCAGAGGATCAGTTTGAGCGAGGCTTTTATGTTGATTGTTGTATTCTATTCAAAATCGCTAATCTTGATCACATAATGAGTAGTTATTTGTGATGTAAGGCGATTTGTAGATCAGTGATTATGCACACTCAGAGTGTAATGTAGTCAATCTTAAACACGCACAAGAATCCAGTATTTCAAATCAGATCAAATCAAATTCTATTTGTCACATACACATGGTTAGCAGATGTTAGTGCGAGTGTAGCGAAATGCTTGTGCTCCTAGTTCCGACAATGCAGTAATAACCAACAAGTAATCTAGCTAACAATTCCAAAACTACTACCTTATAGACACAAGTATAAGGGGATAAAGAATATGTACATAAAGATATATGAATGAGTGATGGTACAGAGCAGCATAGGCAAGATACAGTAGATGGTATTGAGTGCAGTATATACATATGAGATGAGTATGTAAACAAAGTGGCATAGTTAAAGTGGCTAGTGATACATGTATTACATAAGGATGCAGTAGATGATATAGAGTACAGTATATACGTATGCATATGAGATGAATAATGTAGGGTATGTAAACATTATATTAGGTAGCATTGTTTAAAGTGGCTAGTTATATATTTTACATCATTTCCCATCAATTCCCATTATTAAAGTGGCTGGAGTTGAGTCAGTGAGTTGGTAGCAGCCACTCAATGTTAGTGGTGGCTGTTTAACAGTCTGATGGCCTTGAGATAGAAGCTGTTTTTCAGTCTCTCGGTCCCAGCTTTGATGCACCTGTACTGACCACGCCTTCTGGATGATAGCGGGGTGAACAGGCAGTGGCTCGGGTGGTTGTTGTCCTTGATGATCTTTATGGCCTTCATGTGGCATCGGGTGGTGTAGGTGTCCTGGAGGGCAGGTAGTTTGCCCCCGGTGATGCGTTGTGCAGACCTCACTACCCTCTGGAGAGCCTTACGGTTGTGGGCGGAGCAGTTGCCGTACCAGGCGGTGATACTGCCTGACAGGATGCTCTCGATTGTGCATCTGTAGAAGTTTGTGAGTGCTTTTGGTGACAAGCCGAATTTCTTCAAACTCCTGAGGTTGAAGAGGCGCTGCTGCGCCTTCTTCACGATGCTGTCTGTGTGGGTGGACCAATTCAGCTTGTCTGTGATGGGTACGCCGAGGAACTTAAAACTTACTACCCTCTCCACTACTGTTCCATCGATGTGGATAGGGGGGTGTTCCCTCTGCTGTTTCCTGAAGTCCACAATCTCTGCCGCCACAGCGACCCCGAACTCCTCCAATGTAGGGTATTGTGTTGGAGTATTGTTTGTGATATTGTCTCGCCCTAAACTGAACAAAAAACTGAACAAAAAACCCCACTTGTATTTATCCTATTGACTGTAACGCCGTTGCTGACATAAAATGATTGATTTAAAAAGTGCAACAAAACAAACTTTCTGCCGGCGTCCCATCATGCATTGTGATAGTATAGTGTATTGGATGGGAGAAGGAGGAGGAGAGGAAATCCCACTGAAAGACTGCCGGGCACAGTGCTTATAGTGGAAAGGAATACTGTTTTGAATAGAAAGGTCAAACTGTCATCATCGAGATTGTGCACTCTGTCTCCCTGGACTTGAACTCTTTAGTACTGCCCCCCCCCCCTCACCTGGTTCACCTCTAAAGAGAGGCTGAGAGAAAACACCAGGGGATTAGTCCTCTTTCACTGCTTGCTGTGTGTGTGTGTGTGTGTGTGTGTGTGTGTGTGTGTGTGTGTGTGTGTGTGTGTGTGTGTGTGTGTGTGTGTGTGTGTGTGTGTGTGTGTGTGTGTGTGTGTGTGTGTGTGTGCGTGGGTGTGTGTCTTTGCTTGTATGTGAATGATGTGAAGGGGTGAGTGTGTGTACCAGTGAAAGATGAACAGGAGAGACTAGAGAGACTTGGGCTAACGTGGGCCATTGATAACCGCTGAGAACTTAGTGAAGCAGCGTTGCGTCCCAGTCCCGCTGTGTTCTGTCTCTACGGTAGGGGGTCAGGGTCTTTTCACTTTTAGAGGGTGGCTCTTTCGTGGTACTATTGTGTTCTTGAAAGAAAAGTCTAAAAGCAATGCATCTCCTTGGCCTGGTGCTGGGAGGAAGTGAACCGGGTGAGACCGCTACGCAGAAGAGAGGTTCAGTCAAGAGTTTGATGGGACATGGGGGGACGCAGGATGGTCTGAGATGGGGACGTGCATGGAGCCAGGATGGTCCACACAGTCAATCAGAGTTGAAATAAGTAGGAGAGTGAAAATGAGTGAGAGAGGGAGAGGGTCAGGGAGAAGGAGAGAGAGGGGGGGAGGAGAGAGAGAAGGGGAAGGAGAGAGAGAGGGAGAGAGAGATAGCGAAGGAGAGGGAGAGAGGGAGGAGAGAGAGAGGGGGTGGGAAGGAGAGGGGGAAGGAGAGAGAGGGAGAGAGAGAGCACAGACATGAGTGAGCACAGTTAAATAGGGAAAACCAGGGACCGAGGGATGGCAGAGGTGGGGGGGGTGGGTTCAAGGAATGAATGACATTAAGAATGAAGAGAGAGGAGAGGGGGTCGAGAGAGGAGAGGGGCGGGAGTCTAAGAGAGGAAGGGATGGAGAATAAACGGAACCCCCTTTCTAGATACCTCCCCCTTTTCTCCCGGGGAGAGGAGCAGCCTGACCCCAACAGGCTTTGTGAAAGTTCCTTCAGTGGAGGGAAAGAGAAACGGAGAGAGAGACACGGGAGAAGGGAGAGAGCGAGGACAGGCACCGTCGATAAAAATAAGAGTGGGGGAAAGGAGAGAGAGAGAGGAAGGACAACGTTTTAGTCATTAAAAATAAATACATATATTTTTTACCCCTTTTTCCTCCTCAATTTCGTGGAATCCAATTGGTAGTTACAGTCTTGTCTCATCACTGCATCTCCCGTACGGACTCAGGAGAGGCGAAGATCAAGAGCCGTGTGCCCTCTGAAACGAGGAAGGACAAAGTTGAGTTGAGTGGCAGAGTCCGAGATAGAGAGAGAGAGAGAGAGAGAGAGAGAGAGAGAGAGAGAGAGAGAGAGAGAGAGAGAGAGAGAGAGAGAGAGAGAGAGAGAGAGAGAGAGAGAGAGAGAGAGAGAGAGAGAGAGAGAGAGCAGGGAATCAAGTAAGCAAGTAAGAGATATACTGCAACCGTCTCACCTCTTCCCTGACGCGTCATGGATTTGCGGTGCTGGATAGCCCTCCTGTTTGGACTAGTTGGGAATCAGGAGTAGCAGGAGCAGCAGCTTCCACCCGAAGGAAGGAAAGATGCCTTCTGTGTCTCTCAGCCTGCCCGTTGCCCTAGCCGGGCGAGCCCGCACCTGGGTCTGCCTCTCCTGCATGTTCTGGGTGAGCAGTGTGTGTGGGGTGTCTGTCTGTGGTGTCTGTTGTGTGTGTGTGTGTGTGTGTGTGTGGTGTCTGTGTGGTGTGTGTGTGGTGTGGTGTGTGGTGTGTTTGTGGTGTGTGGTGTCTGTGCGGTGTGTGTGTGTGTGTGTGGTGTCTGTGTGTTTGGCGGTCTATTTTCGTGAGTGATCTCTCCAGGTAAATCTACATGTCGGGTCTACATGTAGGGTGGTCCACCAATTCAAGTGGAATGGGGGTTTGAGGGTCTGTTGGGTGGTCTGCAATCCCAATGGGGAGCCAGGGTGCTGGGATATGAAGAGGGGGAAACTTCAGGCAGAGAAGTTGAGAGAGGGATGATTGTCTCCCTTAATCTCTTTACCCTTTATTTAAAAGCTGAATCACTGTTCTGTCCTCTCTCTCTCTCTCTCTCTCTCTCTCTCTCTCTCTCTCTCTCTCTCTCTCTCTCTCTCTCTCTCTGCTCTCTTGCTCTCTCTCTCTTTATCACTCTCTCTCAGCCTCTCTGTTCTCTTTCTCAGCCTGTTTGCATGTCTCTCTCTCTGTCTCTCTTTCTCAGCATGTTTGTATCTGTCTGTCTGTCTGTCTGTATGTGTCTGTCTGTCTGTCTGTCTGTCTGTCTGTCTGTCTGTCTGTCTGTCTGTCTGTCTGTCTGTCTGTCTGTCTGTCTGTCTCTCTCTCTCTCTCTCTCTCTCTTTCTCTCTCTGTCTTTCTCTCAACCACTCTCTGTCTCTCTCTGTCTCTCTCACTCTCTCTCTCTCTTTCTCTCTGTCTCTCTCTCAGCCTCTGTCTCATACTGGCTTAGACACAAAGCTATTTTTGCTCTCTTGTATAATTGAATCAGCTGTGTGTTTTGCTCTCAGCGAGAGGTTTATGTGCGTGTGTGCTTTCTGAGCTATGTTGTGGTCTGAGCATGTGTTGAGAATGTCCGTATGGTCGGAAATATGAACATGTGCACAAAGGGGTGTGGCTTTGGTTCGAGGGGTGTAGCTTTGGTTCCGAGGGGGTGGCTTTGTTCCGAGGGGTGTGGCTTTGGTACGAGAGGTGTGGCTTTCGTACGAGAGGTGTGGCTTTGGTATGAGAGGTGTGGCTTTGGAACGAGAGGTGCGGCTTTGGTTCCGAGGGGTGTGGCTTTGGTTCCGAGGGGTGACTGCTCCTCCAATTTGTAAGTCGCTCTGGATAAGAGCGTCTGCTAAATGACTTAAATGTAAATGTAATGTGTGTTTCACATTTGTGAATGATGTTGCAGATTTTATTCTCAGTACTCATCTTGTTTCCCTTTTCTTTCATGAGTGATGTGAAAAAACTGACAGGTGAAAATCAAGTCTCCAAGCCATGTCCACCGTGCTGGTAGTCTGTGTTTTCACAGATACGTTTTTCATACTATTGCGATACAGCCTTGACGTGACAGTCCCTTGGTGCAGCACTGCTCCTTGACGTGACGGTCCCTTGGCACTGCTCCTTGATGTGATGGTCCCTTGGTGCAGCACTGCTCCTTGACGTGACGGTCCCTTGGCACTGCTCCTTGACGTGACGGTCCCTTGGCACTGCTCCTTGACGTGACAGTCCCTTGGTGCAGCACTGCTCCTTGACGTGATGGTCCCTTGGTGCAGCACTGCTCCTTGACGTGACGGTCCCTTGGCACTGCTCCTTGACGTGACGGTCCCTTGGCACTGCTCCTTGACGTGACAGTCCCTTGGTGCAGCACTGCTCCTTGACGTGATGGTCCCTTGGTGCAGCTCTGCTCCTTGACGTGACAGTCCCTTGGCACTGCTCCTTGACGTGACAGTCCCTTGGTGCAGCACTGCTCCTTGACGTGACAGTCCCTTGGCACTGCTCCTTGACGTGACAGTCCCTTGGTGCAGCACTGCTCCTTGACGTGACAGTCCCTTGGCACTGCTCCTTGACGTGACAGTCCCTTGGCACTGCTCCTTGACGTGACAGTCCCTTGGTGCAGCACTGCTCCTTGACGTGACAGTCCCTTGGCGCAGCACTGCTCCTTGACGTGACAGTCCCTTGGTGCAGCACTGCTCCTTGACGTGACAGTCCCTTGGCGCAGCACTGCTCCTTGATATGACAGTCCCTTGGCACTGCTCCTTGACGTGACAGTCCCTTGGCACTGCTCCTTGACGTGACGGTCCCTTGGTGCAGCACTGCTCCTTGACGTGACGGTCCGTTGGTGCAGCACTGCTCCTTGACGTGACGGTCCCTTGGTGCAGCACTGCTCCTTGACGTGACGGTCCCATGGTGCAGCACTGCTCCTTGACGTGACGGTCCCTTGGTGCAGCACTGCTCCTTGACGTGACGGTCCCTTGGTGCAGCACTGCTCCTTGACGTGACGGTCCCTTGGTGCAGCACTGCTCCTTGACGTGACGGTCCCTTGGTGCAGCACTGCTCCTTGACGTGACGGTCCCATGGTGCAGCACTGCTCCTTGACGTGACAGTCCCTTGGTGCAGCACTGCTCCTTGACGTGACGGTCCCTTGGTGCAGCACTGCTCCTTGACGTGACGGTCCCTTGGTGCAGCACTGCTCCTTGACGTGACGGTCCCTTGGTGCAGCACTGCTCCACTGTCAAACTACTGTCAAATTTAGGATGAACCTAACTGACCCCTTTGATTAGTTGATCAGCATTCTTTTCTTTTAGAGGAGGGAGATTGTTAATGGACACCAAAGCCCCCCAACTAATCTCCTAGTCACTAATTGACTGCATTCAGAGGCTGTATAACAACTTACTTTAGGGTAATCTAATTAATCCTGCCCAGCAACGTTCATATATATTTTAAGTTTGCGTAACGGCTGCCGTGCACACTCTCCACCCAGTGTATTTATCAGTACCTCAAAGTCATTCTGGGATTTTATCTTGTTAATTATGTCTTAAGTTAAGAAAGGTATGTTTATAATTGTTCACGGATCCCTGCGGAACTTTCATTACACACACCTGGCCCCTATTCCCACTGATCGTATTTGTATATATGTGCCCTTTGGTTTCCATTGGACGGCCGATTATTGTTACATTGTCCGTTGGTGCGTGTGAGTACATGTGCTGTGTGTATTGGCATTCGTGCCCTTGTGGATTGCGCAGATGATTACGGGTCTCGTCCCGTGTGTTAATCATTGTGCAGATGATTACGGGTCTTGTCCCGTGTGTTAATCATTGCGCAGATGATTACGGGTCTCGTCCTGTGTGTTAATCATTGCGCAGATGATTACAGGTCTCGTCCCGTGTGTTAATCATTGCGCAGATGATTACGGGTCTCGTCCTGTGTGTTAATCATTGTGCAGATGAGTACGGGTCTCGTCCTGTGTGTTAATCATTGCGCAGATGATTACGGGTCTCGTCCTGTGTGTTAATCATTGTGCAGATGATTACGGGTCTCGTCCCGTGTGTTAATCATTGTGCAGATGATTACGGGTCTCGTCCCGTGTGTTAATCATTGTGCAGATGATTACAGGTCTTGTCCCGTGTGTTAATCATTGTGCAGATGATTACGGGTCTTGTCCCGTGTGTTAATCATGCAGATGATTACGGGTCTTGTCCCGTGTGTTAATCATTGTGCAGATGATTACGGGTCTTGTCCCGTGTGTTAATCATTGCGCAGATGATTACGGGTCTCGTCCCGTGTGTTAATCATTGCGCAGATGATTACGGGTCTCGTCCTCTGTGTTAATCATTGTGCAGATGATTACGGGTCTCGTCCCGTGTGTTAATCATTGCGCAGATGATTACGGGTCTCGTCCCGTGTGTTAATCATTGTGCAGATGATTACGGGTCTCGTCCCGTGTGTTAATCATTGTGCAGATGATTACGGGTCTCGTCCCGTGTGTTAATCATTGTGCAGATGATTACGGGTCTCGTCCCGTGTGTTAATCATTGTTCAGATGATTACGGGTCTCGTCCCGTGTGTTAATCATTGTGCAGATGATTACGGGTCTCGTCCCGTGTGTTAATCATTGTGCAGATGATTACGGGTCTCGTCCCGTGTGTTAATCATTGTGCAGATGATTACGGGTCTCGTCCCGTGTGTTAATCATTGTGCAGATGATTACGGGTCTCGTCCCGTGTGTTAATCATTGTGCAGATGATTACGGGTCTCGCCCCGTGTGTTAATCATTGTGCAGATGATTACGGGTCTCGTCCCGTGTGTTAATCATTGTGCAGATGATTACGGGTCTCGTCCCGTGTGTTAATCATTGTGCAGATGATTACGGGTCTCGTCCTGTGTGTTAATCATTGTGCAGATGATTACGGGTCTCGTCCCGTGTGTTAATCATTGCGCAGATGATTACGGGTCTCGTCCCGTGTGTTAATCATTGTGCAGATGATTACGGGTCTCGTCCCGTGTGTTAATCATTGTGCAGATGATTACGGGTCTCGTCCCGTGTGTTAATCATTGTGCAGATGATTACGGGTCTCGTCCCGTGTGTTAATCATTGTGCAGATGATTACGGGTCTCGTCCCGTGTGTTAATCATTGTGCGCATGTGTTATTTATTCGAGGTGCTCGTCGCTCTTTTGTTTCTACGTTTTGTTACGTGTTTGTTTGGTCTTCGTCCCCGTTGCCTTTACACGTAATGCCGTAATCTGGATAAGAGCGTCTGCTAAATGACTTAAATGTAAATGTAAATGTAAATTTGGGTGAGAATATTTTTTTTTTATATTAAGCTGGTCTCCCGAATCATTTATGCCAACGTATCAATAATATACAGTACCAGTTAAAAGTTTGGACACACCTACTCATTCAAGGGTTTTTCTTATTTTTTTCTTCTATTTTCTACATTGTAGAATAATAGTGAAGACATCTAAACTATGAAATGACACATATGGAATCATGTAGTAACCAAAAAAGTGTTAAACTAATCGAAATATATTTTATATTTGAGATTCTTCAAAGTAGACAGCCTTTGCCGTGATGACAGCTTTGCACACTTTTGGTATTCTCTCAACCAGCTTCACCTGGAATGCTTTTCCAACAATCTTGAAGGAGTTCACACATATACAGAGCACTTGTTGGATTTGGGTTGAGGTCGGGTGATTGTGGAGACCAGGTCATCTGATGCAGCAGTGTCAATTAGCCCTTATCAAATCAAATGTTACTTGTCACATGCACCGAATACAACAGGTATTCAAAATACCTTACAGTGAAATGCTTACTTACCAGCCCGTAAACCACAATGCAGTTTTAAGAAAAATACCTAAAAAAATAAGAAATAAAGTAACAAATAAATAAAGAGCAGCTGTAAAATAACAATTAACAAATGTCTTAAAGTAATGATGGACTATTTGTCTTTGTTTATTTGAGCCATTTTTGCCATTTTTACCCCTACCTTGTCACAACACAACTGATTGGGTCAAACACATTTAAGAAGGTAAGAAATTCCACAGATGAGCTTTTAACAAGGCACACATGTTAATTGAAATGCATTCCAGGTGACTACCTCATTAAGTTGGTTGAGAGAATGCCAAGAGTGTGCAAAGTTGTCATCGATGCAATTGATGGCTACTTTGAAGAATATAAAATATTTTAGTTTTT
This sequence comes from Oncorhynchus gorbuscha, assembly GCF_021184085.1. NCBI lineage: Eukaryota > Metazoa > Chordata > Actinopteri > Salmoniformes > Salmonidae > Oncorhynchus > Oncorhynchus gorbuscha. The sequence continues at coordinate 89,740,910 of NC_060181.1, read as the reverse complement.
TTAACACTTTTTTGTTTTTTGTTTACTTCATGATTCCATATGTGTTATTTCATAGTTTTGATGTCTTCACTATTATTCTACAATGTAGAAAATAGTACAAATGAAGAAAAACTCTTGAATGAGTAGGTGTGTCCAAACGTGTGACTGGTACTGTATATATATATGTGTGTGTGTGTGTGTGTGTGTGTGTGTGTGTGTGTGTGTGTGTGTGTGTGTGTGTGTGTGTGTGTGTGTGTGTGTGTGTGTGTGTGTGTGTGTGTGTGTGTGTGTGTGTGTGTGTAGGTTTCCAGTCTTTTCTGGTAAGGTCAAGGAAGTGGAGTATAAGCTGAGGTGGCTGGGAAACCCGACATCTCAAGAGTGAGGGCCACAATGACAAGTGATGTGTTCTCAGCTGCAGAACCAGTTACTGTCTGGTGAAGGCAGATGCAGGAAACAGACCTCCTCAATGAACCAGACGGGCTCTATCTGCTAGCCAAGAACATAAAGGAGCCCCCCCTCCCCACCCTAAAGCCCAGGAAGTCTGCACGGTCTTGGCTGTATTGACATTTTCCAGCGAGAGACAAAAATAAATTACTTTAGGAAAATAGATGAAATGACAATCAAGACACAGGAAATTAAGTCCTGGAAGACACTTACCAAGTGGAAGGTCAAAGTGAGCAAGGGTTGGCATAAAAGGGAATGAAAGAAGACTAAGGAAGAGGATAACATGGAAACCAAAGACACCAATCTCAGGATGTTCTTCTTCAAAAAACTCTTGTGAATTATTGATGAGATCCTAATGGGTTTAGGGCCAGTGATAAACAAATCAAGTGTCCTATAAACAGGTTTGAAAATATGGAAACATCATCTTATCAGTGAGTGTCATTGTTAGGTCGCAGAAGTATTTTCTTGGCTAGCTGACTGAAAGAGTATACAGTTGAAGTCGTAAGTTTACATACACTTAGGTGTATGTAGTCATTAAAACTCATTTTTCTACCACTCCACAAATTTCTTGTTAACAAACTATACTTTTGGCAAGTTGGGTAGGACATCTACTTTGTGCATGACACAAGTAATTTTCCAACAATTGTTTACAGACAGATTATTTCACTTATAATTAATTCATCGTATCACAATTCCAGTGTGACTTTGAACAGCTTGGGAAATTCCAGAAAATTATGTCATGGCTTTAGAAGCTTCTGATAGGCTAATTGACGTCATTTGGAGGTGTACCAATGGATGTATTTCAAGGCCTACCTTCAAACTCAGTGCGTCTTTGCTTGACATCTTGGGAAAATCAAAAGAAATCAGTCAAGACAAAAAAAAATTGTAGAACTCCACAAGTCTGGTTCATCCTTGAGAGCAATTTCTAAACAGCTGAAGGTACCACGTTCATCTGTACAAACAATAGTACGCAAGTGTAAACACCATGGGACCTCCTAGAGATTAATATACTTTGGTCCTTATCGAAAGACTAATCAGAAGACAAAGAACAAAAACTATAATCTCAACTTCAACTGCAATGTGTACTGAGGTGAAGAGGATTTGTACTAGTGCATTGATGACCACTTTTACCAATAGGCGTGGGTTTAAGAGGGATTTGAAAGTAAACATTTCTTACAGCCAAAAACCTCTGGTGTTGTTGTTGCAAAGACACTTCAGAGAGTGCCAATAGCTAAAGCTAATATTGACCGTTAAGCTGTTGTAACGGTTTTCTATATGTGAAGGAGAGTCAGAACAAAATGCGGCGTGGCTATTGCGATCCATGTTAAATGAAACAAAGTAAACACGAATCAAATACAAAAACATAGCACGAAAACCGAAACAGCCTAATACTGGTGCAAAGTAACACAGAGACAGTAACAAGGACAATCACCCACAAAACCCAACACCAAACAGGCAACCTAAATATGGTTCCCAATCAGAGACAATGACGAACACCTGCCTCTGGTTGAAAACCATATCAGGCCAAACATAGAACTAGACAAACTAGACATGTAACATAGAATGCCCACTCAGCTCACACCCTGACCAACCAAAACATAGAACCATAAAGCAAACTATGGTCAGGGTGTGACAGTACCCCCCCCCCCCCAAGGTGCGGACTCCGGCCGCAAAACCTGAACCTATTGGGGAGGGTCCACTTCCGCCCCTCTGTACCTGGCTTCGCCACACTCCCTGTGTGCCCACCCCCCAAGAAATTTTTGGGGCTGACTCTCGGGCTTCCATCCACGCCACTGTGCTGCCTCCTCATACCAGCGCCTCTCCGCCTTCGTCACCTCCAGCTCTTCTTTGGGGCGGCGATATTCTCAAACTAGACATGTAACATTGAATGCCCACTCAGCTCACACCCTGACCAACCAAAACATAGAAACATACAAAGCAAACTATGACCAGGGTGTGACAGCTGTGAAAGAGTTCAAATAGCTTAATGGTATGATCAATGTCCCCTCCCCAAAATCAGAAATATTTTCACATGACCCCTTCCCTTGTTCTGTAGAATATATTGAACACCCTACCCCACATATAATAACTGTAGCGACCCTGGGTTTATTTTAGTGGATATCGACTTTGCCACTTCAGCATGCTTTTGTGGCACAGTCGATGCCACGCAGGGCTACGGGCCAGGTTGAGGTTTCACCGACCAAATCAAATCAAATCAAATGTATTTATATAGCCCTTCGTACATCAGCTCATATCTCAAAGTGCTGTACAGAAACCCAGCCTAAAACCCCAAACAGCAAACAGTGCAGGTGTAAAAGCACGGTGGCTAGGAAAAACTCCCTAGAAAGGCCAAAACCTAGGAAGAAACCTAGAGAGGCACCGGGCTATGTGGGGTGGCCAGTCCTCTTCTGGCTGTGCCGGGTAGAGATTATAACAGAACATGACCAAGATGTTCAAATGTTCATAAATGACCAGCATGGTCAAATAATAATAAGGCAGAACAGTTGAAACTGGAGCAGCAGCACAGTCAGGTGGACTGGGGAAAGCAAGGAGCCATCATGTCAGGTAGTCCTGGGGCACGGTCCTAGGGCTCAGGTCCTCCGAGAGAGAGAAAGAAAGAGAGAATTAGAGAGAGCATATGTGGGGTGGCCAGTCCTCTTCTGGCTGTGCCGTCCTGATTATAACAGAACGTGGCCAAGATGTTCAAATGTTCATAAATGACCAGCATGGTTGAATAATAGTAAGGCAGAACAGTTGAAACTGGAGCAGGAGCATGGCCAGGTGGACTGGGGACAGCAAGGAGTCCTCATGTCAGATAGTCCTGGGACATGGTCCTAGGGCCCAGGCCAGTTGAAACTGGAGCAGCAGCATGGCCAGGTGGACTGGGGACAGCAAGGAGTCATCATGTCAGGTAGTCCTGGGGCATGGTCCTAGGGCTCAGGTCCTCCGAGAGAGAGAAAGATAGAAGGAGAGAATTAGAGAACGCACACTTAGATTCACACAGGACACCTGAATAGGACAGGAGAAGTACTCCAGATAAACAAACTGACCCTAGCCCCCCGACACATAAACTACTGCAGCATAAATACTGGAGGCTGAGACAGGAGGGGTCAGGAGACACTGTGGCCCCATCCGAGGACACCCCCGGACAGGGCCAAACAGGAAGGATATAACCCCACCCACTTTGCCAAAGCACAGCCCCCACACCACTAGAGGGAAATCTTCAACCACCAACTTACCATCCTGAGACAAGGCCGAGTATAGCCCACAAAGATCTCCGACACGGTACAACCCAAGGGGGGACCCAGACAGGCCGACCACAACAGTGAATCAACCCACCCAGGTGACGCACCCCCCCAGGGACGGCACGAGAGAGCCCCAGCAAGCCAGTGACTCAGCCCCCGTAACAGGGTTAGAGGCAGAGAATCCCAGTGGAAAGAGGGGAACCGGCCAGGCAGAGACAGCAAGGGCGGTTCGTTGCTCCAGAGCCTTTCCGTTCACCTTCCCACTCCTGGGCCAGACTACACTCAATCATATGACCCACTGAAAAGATGAATCTTCAGTAAAGACTTAAAGGTTGAGACCGAGTTTGCGTCTCTGACATGGGTAGGCAGACCGTTCCATAAAAATGGAACTCTATAGGAGAAAGCCCTGCCTCCAGCTGTTTGCTTAGAAATTCTAGGGACAATTAGGAGGCCTGCGTCTTGTGACCGTAGCGTACGTGTAGGTATGTACGGCAGGACCAAATCAGAGAGGTAGGTAGGAGCAAGCCCATGTAATGCTTTGTAGGTTAGCAGTAAAACCTTGAAATCAGCCCTTGCTTTGACAGGAAGCCAGTGTAGAGAGGCTAGCACTGGAGTAATATGATCAATTTTTTTGGTTCTAGTCAGGATTCTAGCAGCTGTATTTAGCACTAACTGAAGTTTATTTAGTGCTTTATCCGGGTAGCCGGAAAATAGAGCATTGCAGTAGTCTAACCTAGAAGTGACAAAAGCATGGATTAATTTTTCTGCATCATTTTTGGACAGAAAGTTTCTGATTTTTGCAATGTTACGTAGATGGAAAAAAGCTGTCCTCGAAATGGTCTTGATATGTTCTTCAAAAGAGAGATCAGGGTCCAGAGTAACGCCGAGGTCCTTCACAGTTTTATTTGAGACGACTGTACAACCATTAAGATTAATTGTCAGATTCAACAGAAGATCTCTTTGTTTCTTGGGACCTAGAACAATCATCTCTGTTTTGTCCGAGTTTAATAGTAGAAAGTTTGCAGCCATCCACTCCCTTATGTCTGAAACACATGCTTCTAGCGAGGGCAATTTTGGGGCTTCACCATGTTTCATTGAAATGTACAGCTGTGTGTCATCCGCATAGCAGTGAAAGTTTACATTATGTTTTCGAATAACATCCCCAAGAGGTAAAATATATAGTGAAAACAATAGTGGTCCTAAAACAGAACCTTGAGGAACACCGAAATGTACAGTTGATTTGTCAGAGGACAAACCATTCACAGAGACAAACTGATATCTTTCCGACAGATAAGACCTAAACCAGGCCAGAACATGTCCGTGTAGACCAATTTGGGTTTCCAATCTCTCCAAAAGAATGTGGTGATCGATGGTATCAAAAGCAGCACTAAGGTCTAGGAGCACGAGGACAGATGCAGAGCCTCGGTCCGATGCCACCACAGACGAGCTCACTCTCCCTTCCTGCATTATGATCAGAGCCGGCTGCAGGCCATGATCAGTTTGAGGGAAATCAGATTTGTAGCATTTTGAGGCCACATTTATAATTATGTAAAATAAATGCATCAAATTTTCCACCAAAAAGTTTCTGTGCCAATGCATCACACAACCTATAAACAAAGCATACTAGTATAAATACCGACTTCGGGCACTTCAATATCATGGTTTGCGTTTTCAACGCCACAATAAATACACTATGTCAATCTTGACAAACAGAAAACATATCCCTCCCTACCTTGTAGGCGTACCCAGTATAGAAGGATTGGCTTGACAACCTCTGAATATCATGAAACATTTAGTTGTTTTGTCTCTCTCGAATGAGCACTGCACAGTTTGGATTTATTTATTTGATTTGTCAGTTAAAGAACCTGCTGGGCACAGATGTCAATTGAACGTCTATTCCTTGTTGTTTCAATGTAATTTCATTGAAATGACTTGGAATCAGCTTTGATTCAAGCAGTGTGCGACCAGTGGGGACAAAGATAAAGTGACTGGGATAATAATTACATAATAATTACACCATAAAGTCAGGGACTTATTTCCATTGTGGTCCCTATTTAAAACATATAGTACCAGTCAAAAGTTTGGACACCCCTACTCATTCAAGGGTTTTTCTTTATTTTTTTAAAACCATTTTTTACATTGTAGAATAATGCTTAAGACCTCAAAACTATGAAATAACACACATGGAAGCATGTAGTAACCAAAAAAGTGTTAAACAAATCAAATTACATTTTATATTTGAGATTCTTCAAAGTAGCCATCCTTGACGTTTTCCACATTACAACCTTATTCTAAAATGGAATTTAAAAAAATCCTCATCAATCTATACACAATACCCCATAATGACAATGCAAAAATAGGTTTTTAGAAATTTTAGCACATTTATAAAATATATATTACAAATTATTATTTACATAAGTATTCAGACCCCTTGCAATGAAACACTAAATTGAGCTCAGATGCATCCTGTTTCCATTGATCATCCTTGAGATGTTTCTACAACTTGATTGGAATCCACGTGTGGTAAATTCAATTGATTGGACATGATTTGGAAAGGCACACACCTGTCTATATAAGGTCCCACAGATGACCGTGCATGTCAGAGCAGAAACCAAGCAATGAGGTCGAAGGAATTGTCCGTAGAGCTCTAAGACAGGATTATCTAAAGTCACAGATCTGAGGAAGGTTAGCAAAATAATTCTGCCACATTGAAGGTCACCAAGAACACTGTGGCCTCCATCATTCTTAAATGGAAGAAGTTTGGAACCACCAAGACTCTTCCTATAGCTGACTGCCCGGCCAAACTGAGGAATCGGGGGAGAAGGACCAATGGTCACTCTGAAAGAGGTCCAGAGTTCCTCTGTGGAGATTTGAGAATCTTCCAGAAGGACAACCATCTCTGCAGCACTCCACCAGTTAGACAGAAGCCACTCCCCAGTAAAAGACACATGACATCCCACCTGGAGTTTCCCAAAAGACACCTAAAGGACTCTCAGACCAGAATAAACAAGATTATCTGGTCTGATAAAACCAAGATTGAACTCTTTGGTCTGAATGCCAAGCGTCGTGTCTGGAGGACCCCTGATACCATCCCTAAAGTGAAACATGGTGGTGGCAGCATCATGCTGTGGGGACATTTTTCAGCGGCAGTGACTGGGAGACAAGTCTGGATCGAGGGAAAGATGAACGGAGCAAAGAACAGAGAGATACGCTCAGCACCTCAGACTGGGGCGAAGGTTTACCTTCCAACAGGACAACAACCCTAAGGAGATAGCCAAGTCAACGCAGGAGTGGCTTCGGGACAAGTCTCTGAATGTCTTTGAGTTGACCAGCCAGAGTCCGGACTTTAAGCCAATCGAACATCTCTGGAGAGACCTGAAAATAGCTGTGCAGCGACGCTCCCCAGCCAACCTGACAGAGTTACTTTGTCTTTCTAGACATGATTAACTGTCGAGAGTAGACCCACAACTGATCCAAATGGAATGAAACATTCAAATCACAGGGCTTTTGCACCATTATTCAAATAACATTTTATCTGCCACTAAAGTAGAATTTTGTACTCAACTTGAAAACAATAATTCAATGATTAATTGTATTGTGGTGTTGTAGGTTACTATAGTCCAGTTAAGATAATTGTATTGTCCCTAAACAAGATCAATAGGGGAGCGTTTTGAGCTGCAAGGTCTCATGTCTTCACTGTTCTTTCATGCTGCTATGATGCACCTGGCCTCTCCACTATCTATCAGCTATTCCTATTGGTTCTTGTGGATTACTATTGAAAATGTATGCAGCATTGAATGCTGTTATGTGTGGTATGATGCTAGTTAGCCTATTGCAGATCTAGACAAACAATCCACCTACCACTATTGTCACTATGAATGGTGGATAGAGGGTAGGATAGACAGTTAGACTGGTAGACTATATTGTCACTATGAATGGTAGATAAAGTGACAGGATAGACAGTTAGACTGGTAGACTATATTGTCACTATGAATGGTAGATAAAGTGACAGGATAGACAGTTAGACTGGTAGACTATATTGTCACTATGAATGGTAGATAAAGTGACAGGATAGACAGTTAGACTGGTAGACTATATTGTCACTATGAATGGTAGATAAAGTGACAGGATAGACAGTTAGACTGGTAGACTATATTGTCACTATGAATGGTAGATAAAGTGACAGGATAGACAGTTAGACTGGTAGACTATATTGTCACTATGAATGTAGATAGACAGGATAGACAGTTAGATTGGTAGACTATATTGTCACTATGAATGGTAGATAAAGTGACAGGATAGACAGTTAGACTGGTAGACTATATTGTCACTATGAATGGTAGATAAAGTGACAGGATAGACAGTTAGACTGGTAGACTATATTGTCACTATGAATGGTAGATAAAGTGACAGGATAGACAGTTAGACTGGTAGACTATATTGTCACTATGAATGATAGATAAAGTGACAGGATAGACAGTTAGATTGGTAGACTATATTGTCACTATGAATGGTAGATAAAGTGACAGGATAGACAGTTAGACTGGTAGACTATATTGTCACTATGAATGGTAGATAAAGTGACAGGATAGACAGTTAGATTGGTAGACTATATTGATCTGTGGTATATTAAAAGTTACCGCACTGAAAAGCGTAGTGCATAAGGGAAGTACCAGAACACCTTGATATATGGGAGGGCCTGCACGCAGATTAGGACATTTGGATAGGATGGAAGAAAGTAAAAATTAAAACCTGCAAAAAAAGTGAATATAAACCTGGCACTGTCCTCCCATGTGCCCAATAAAATACCTCACAACACTCCCCAAAGCAAAAAAAAAAAGGTTTGACAACTCTCCCCAGCTAATGTTGATCTGTCCCTAACCTACGCTAAAACATGTGGCCAGGACATTAGAGTCAGTCATCTCAGTGCAAGTCCAGGCTCATGCTTGGGGTTTGCAGTGGTCTGTCTCAAAGGCCCCAGTCTGGGGTACACACATGGCAGAAACCTTACTCGAGAAATGCACAAAAACCTAGGCTGAATCATGCACTGGTGTCCATGGATGTTTTCCCTTAAACATTTCTGTTCTAGGTGTCTATCTTCAGCTAAAATGTGTTGAGTTCAGAAGATTATATGTTGTGTTCTTTTATGACCAGAGTTCCAGGAAGAGAAGTATTCCAAGGTGTGTTCTCTTGTTTTAGCCTAGATAGGGTGTTTAGTGGCTTGGTTTGGGATTTTTTATGATTTAGAAGAGGTTATCGTTGTGGGTAAAGCTAGACTACTCAGAACTCACCACATTCCTTCATCTGTAACACCATCTCTGTTTCTCTCCATATATTCTCCTTCTCTTTTTCTGCTCATTCATCTCTGTCTCCTTCTCTTTTTCTGCTCATTCATCTCTGTCTCCACCTCTCTTTCTATCTCTGTGTCTCCACCTCTCTTTCCATCTCTGTCTCCACCTCTCTTTCTATCTCTGTCTCTACCTCTCTTTCTATCTCTGTGTCTCCACCTCTCTTTCCATCTCTGTCTCCACCTCTCTTTCCATCTCTGTCTCCACCTCTCTTTCTATCTCTGTCTCCACCTCTCTTTCTATCTCTGTGTCTCCACCTCTCTTTCCATCTCTGTCTCCACCTCTCTTTCCATCTCTGTGTCTCCACCTCTCTTTCAATCTCTGTCTCCACCTCTCTTTCCATCTCTGTCTCCACCCCTCTTTCTATCTCTGTGTCTCCACCTCTCTTCCTATCTCTGTGTCTCCACCTCTCTTCCTATCTCTGTCTCCACCTCTCTTCCTATCTCTGTCTCCACCTCTCTTTCTATCTCTGTGTCTCCACCTCTCTTTCTATCTCTGTCTCCTTTCTATCTTTGTCCTGCAGCTGATTTGATCATCTCCCCCTCCTCACCTCTGATTTAAGTGAACAAAAAGTTCCACATGTGGGGCCCCTTTGAATTACGGCGACATTTCTGTAATTGTCACATCTGGCTTTGTGTTGCCCCAATGTTAACCCTAACCCAGCCATATTGCATTGGCCATGCAGGCCCTTTTTCCGATAGGCCTCCATTTCATCAGTTCCTTTTCCAACATGCCTCCTCCATTTAATCAGTCCCTTTTCCAGCATGCCTCCTCCATTTAATCAGTCCCTTTTCCAGCATGCCTCCTCCATTTAATCAGTCCCTTTTCCAGCATGCCTCCTCCATTTAATCAGTCCCTTTTCCAGCATGCCTCCTCCATTTAATCAGTTCCTTTTCCAACATGCCTCCTCCATTTAATCAGTCCCTTTTCCAGCATGCCTCCTCCATTTAATCAGTCCCTTTTCCAGCATACCTCCTCCATTTAATCAGTCCCTTTTCCAACATGCCTCCTCCTATTAATCAGTCCCTTTTCCAACATGCCTCCTCCATTTAATCAGTCCCTTTTCCAGCATGCCTCCTCCGTTTAATCAGTTCCTTTTCCAGCATGCCTCCTCCGTTTAATCAGTTCCTTTTCCAACATGCCTCCTCCATTTAATCAGTCCCTTTTCCAGCATGCCTCCTCCATTTAATCAGTCCCTTTTCCAGCATGCCTCCTCCATTTAATCAGTCCCTTTTCCAACATGCCTCTTCCATTTAATCAGTCCCTTTTCCAGCATGCCTCCTCCATTTAATCAGTTCCTTTTCCAACATGCCTCCTCCATTTCATCAGTTCCTTTTCCAGTATGCCTCCTCCATTTAATCAGTCCCTTTTCCAGCATGCCTCCTCCATTTAATCAGTCCCTTTTCCAGCATGCCTCCTCCATTTAATCAGTCCCTTTTCCAGCATGCCTCCTCCATTTAATCAGTCCCTTTTCCAGCATGCCTCCTCCATTTAATCAGTCCCTTTTCCAGCATGCCTCCTCCATTTAATCAGTTCCTTTTCCAACATGCCTCCTCCATTTAATCAGTCCCTTTTCCAGCATGCCTCCTCCATTTAATCAGTTCCTTTTCCAACATGCCTCCTCCATTTAATCAGTCCCTTTTCCAACATGCCTCCTCCATTTAATCAGTCCCTTTTCCAGCATGCCTCCTCCATTTAATCAGTCCCTTTTCCAACATGCCTCCTCCATTTAATCAGTCCCTTTTCCAGCATGCCTCCTCCATTTAATCAGTCCCTTTTCCAGCATGCCTCCTCCATTTAATCAGTTCCTTTTCCAGCATGCCTCCTCCATTTAATCAGTCCCCTTTCCAGCATGCCTCCTCCATTTAATCAGTTCCTTTTCCAACATGCCTCCTCCATTTAATCAGTCCCTTTTCCAGCATGCCTCCTCCATTTAATCAGTTCCTTTTCCAGCATGCCTCCTCCATTTAATCAGTCCCTTTTCCAGCATGCCTCCTCCATTTAATCAGTTCCTTTTCCAGCATGCCTCCTCCATTTAATCAGTCCCCTTTCCAGCATGCCTCCTCCATTTAATCAGTTCCTTTTCCAACATGCCTCCTCCATTTAATCAGTCCCTTTTCCAGCATGCCTCCTCCATTTAATCAGTTCCTTTTCCAACATGCCTCCTCCATTTCATCAGTTCCTTTTCCAGTATGCCTCCTCCATTTAATCAGTCCCTTTTCCAGCATGCCTCCTCCATTTAATCAGTCCCTTTTCCAGCATGCCTCCTCCATTTAATCAGTCCCTTTTCCAGCATGCCTCCTCCATTTAATCAGTCCCTTTTCCAGCATGCCTCCTCCATTTAATCAGTCCCTTTTCCAGCATGCCTCCTCCATTTAATCAGTCCCTTTTCCAGCATGCCTCCTCCATTTAATCAGTCCCTTTTCCAGCATGCCTCCTCCATTTAATCAGTCCCTTTTCCAACATGCCTCCTCCATTTAATCAGTCCCTTTTCCAGCATGCCTCCTCCATTTAATCAGTCCCTTTTCCAGCATACCTCCTCCATTTAATCAGTCCCTTTTCCAACATGCCTCCTCCATTTAATCAGTCCCTTTTCCAACATGCCTCCTCCATTTAATCAGTCCCTTTTCCAGCATGCCTCCTCCGTTTAATCAGTTCCTTTTCCAGCATGCCTCCATTTAATCAGTTCCTTTTCCAACATGCCTCCTCCATTTAATCAGTCCCTTTTCCAGCATGCCTCCTCCATTTAATCAGTCCCTTTTCCAGCATGCCTCCTCCATTTAATCAGTCCCTTTTCCAACATGCCTCTTCCATTTAATCAGTCCCTTTTCCAGCATGCCTCCTCCATTTAATCAGTTCCTTTTCCAACATGCCTCCTCCATTTCATCAGTTCCTTTTCCAGTATGCCTCCTCCATTTAATCAGTCCCTTTTCCAGCATGCCTCCTCCATTTAATCAGTCCCTTTTCCAGCATGCCTCCTCCATTTAATCAGTCCCTTTTCCAGCATGCCTCCTCCATTTAATCAGTCCCTTTTCCAGCATGCCTCCTCCATTTAATCAGTCCCTTTTCCAGCATGCCTCCTCCATTTAATCAGTTCCTTTTCCAACATGCCTCCTCCATTTAATCAGTCCCTTTTCCAGCATGCCTCCTCCATTTAATCAGTTCCTTTTCCAACATGCCTCCTCCATTTAATCAGTCCCTTTTCCAACATGCCTCCTCCATTTAATCAGTCCCTTTTCCAGCATGCCTCCTCCATTTAATCAGTCCCTTTTCCAACATGCCTCCTCCATTTAATCAGTCCCTTTTCCAGCATGCCTCCTCCATTTAATCAGTCCCTTTTCCAGCATGCCTCCTCCATTTAATCAGTTCCTTTTCCAGCATGCCTCCTCCATTTAATCAGTCCCCTTTCCAGCATGCCTCCTCCATTTAATCAGTTCCTTTTCCAACATGCCTCCTCCATTTAATCAGTCCCTTTTCCAGCATGCCTCCTCCATTTAATCAGTTCCTTTTCCAGCATGCCTCCTCCATTTAATCAGTCCCTTTTCCAGCATGCCTCCTCCATTTAATCAGTTCCTTTTCCAGCATGCCTCCTCCATTTAATCAGTCCCCTTTCCAGCATGCCTCCTCCATTTAATCAGTTCCTTTTCCAACATGCCTCCTCCATTTAATCAGTCCCTTTTCCAGCATGCCTCCTCCATTTAATCAGTTCCTTTTCCAACATGCCTCCTCCATTTCATCAGTTCCTTTTCCAGTATGCCTCCTCCATTTAATCAGTCCCTTTTCCAGCATGCCTCCTCCATTTAATCAGTCCCTTTTCCAGCATGCCTCCTCCATTTAATCAGTCCCTTTTCCAGCATGCCTACTCCATTTAATCAGTCCCTTTTCCAGCATGCCTCCTCCATTTAATCAGTCCCTTTTCCAGCATGCCTCCTCCATTTAATCAGTCCCTTTTCCAGCATGCCTCCTCCATTTAATCAGTTCCTTTTCCAACATGCCTCCTCCATTTAATCAGTCCCTTTTCCAGCATGCCTCCTCCATTTAATCAGTTCCTTTTCCAACATGCCTCCTCCATTTAATCAGTCCCTTTTCCAGCATGCCTCCTCCATTTAATCAGTCCCTTTTCCAGCATGCCTCCTCCATTTAATCAGTCCCTTTTCCAGCATGCCTCCTCCATTTAATCAGTCCCTTTTCCAGCATGCCTCCTCCATTTAATCAGTCCCTTTTCCAGCATGCCTCCTCCATTTAATCAGTCCCTTTTCCAACATGCCTCCTCCATTTAATCAGTTCCTTTTCCAGCATGCCTCCTCCATTTAATCAGTCCCTTTTCCAACATGCCTCCTCCATTTAATCAGTCCCTTTTCCAGCATGCCTCCTCCATTTAATCAGTCCCTTTTCCAGCATGCCTCCTCCATTTAATCAGTCCCTTTTCCAACATGCCTCCTCCATTTAATCAGTCCCTTTTCCAGCATGCCTCCTCCATTTTTAATCAGTCCCTTTTCCAGCATGCCTCCTCCATTTAATCAGTCCCTTTTCCAACATGCCTCCTCCATTTAATCAGTCCCTTTTCCAGCATGCCTCCTCCATTTAATCAGTCCCTTTTCCAGCATGCCTTCTCCATTTAATCAGTCCCTTTTCCAGCATGCCTCCTCCATTTAATCTTTCCCTTTTCCAGTATACCTCCTCCGTTTCATCTTTCCTTAGCATTTTCAATCGGATACATACTGTATCTCAGCATTCCACTGCGCGCTGCAAGTTTCCTTCTTAGCCCATGATGCATCAATGGAGTGGGAAAGATGAAACTCTGAACGGCGTCCTGGAGGGAATACTGCTACTCCTTCTCACTACATAAAAGGGTATTTAAGCTCCTGTTCATGTGATTTATGGGAGTAGTGAAGCTTTGTGTGTCCATTCCAGCCACCAACCCCCTTTTTATCCCCTAAAGAGACCCAGCCTTCCTCACGCTTTGCTGGACACATGGGCCCTCAGCCTCCCATGGCTTTCCCGACATTTATGGATGGGTTGGAGCTCCAATCTGGAAGGGCTCAGCTTGCCTGTCCCAGCTTGTTGACCAACTTTCCCTTCTCTCTTTCCATGGCTCTGTTTTAGTTTATTATCATGCGTTCTCTCTCATTCTCTATTTCCATGTTGTTCCCTCTTTACTCTGCTTGTCTTTCTTAATGTCATCATAGATAACATCAGGACATATGATCATTTCCCTGCATGTTGTACACTATATTATACGATCCTGGTCAGAATGACTGTATTGTGTTTTTCACATGAGGTTTATACAGGAAAGAGATGCTCCGATCAATAATAAAGAACATCTGTCTTCCAGTTCCATAATATATCCTGTTTTGAGGGTTCAATATTGCCTTAGTTAGCAGTTTGACTAGTTTACCCCCCCCATGTATTTTCTCTTTCCTCTGATGTGTTTTGTAATGTGGCTTCAATGTTTTGGATCCACAGCAGAATGAAGTGTTCTGATGGTTGTGTTTGTGACTGTGCTCAGACAAATGTGGAGGATCGGGTCCACATGTGACAGGTTGCTACAGGAAACAACGTTGACGAGTGTGGAGCGCGTGCCATCCTATACTGTCCATAGGTGTTTCATGTCACTCATCAACAACTGTTTTCAGCCTTAGCTGAGTTCCCAAACTCTGTACATGGCTTTAATATGGGGAGCTTTTTATGTTTTTTTTTTCTGGCGTAGTTGTTTAGTTTCGCCGGGAGACAGTGAGTTAGTCAAATAAACAAACCAAAATGCATCAGAGACAGCCTGATCACCGGCATCAATCATTCCCCAATAAACAAACTACAAATCCCTTGTGGCATCGCAGATGAAATGACCCCACATTGAGATCGAATGAGTTTGGTCTCCCTTAATGAGTGTGGTCAGATCGAGGCAGGGAATTGAGGTGAATTGGCTGTTTAATATGATCTGGAATTTTCTTCAGGTCTCAGCGGCATCCAGTTTAATACAGGATTTGACTGAGTAGCCTGGAGTCTAGACTAGAGGTCGACCAATTATGATTTTTCAACGCCGATACCGATTATTGGAAGACCAAAAAAAGCTGATACCAATGAATCGTCCGATTTTTATTTATTTATTTGTAATAATGACAGTTACAACAACACTGATTGAACAATGAACACTTATTTTAACTTAATATAATAAATAAAATATATTTAGTCTCAAATAAGTAATGTAACATGTTCAATGTGGTTTAAATAATGGAAAAACACAGTGTTGGAGAAGAAAGTAAAAGTGCAATATGTGCCATGTAAGAAAGCTAACGTTTCAGTTCCTTGCTCAGAACATGAGAACACATGAAAGCTGATGGTTCCTTTTAACATGAGTCTTCAATATTCCCAGTTAAGAAGATTTAGGTTGTTGTTATTATATGAATTATGACGCGTCGACTATTTCTCTCTATACCATTTGTATTTCATTTACATTTGACTATTGGATTTTCTTATAGGCAGTTTAGTATTGCCAGCCTAATCTCGGGAGTCGATAGGCTTGAAGTCATAAACAGCTCTGTGCGACAAGCACGGTGCTGCCTGCCACCGCTCAGTCAGACTGCGCTATCAAATATCAAATCATAGACTTAATTATAATAGAATAAACACACAGCAATACGAGCCTTTGGTCATTAATATGGTCAAATCCGGAAACTATCATTTATCGAAAACAAAACGTTTATTCTTTCAGTGAAATACGAAACCGTACCGTATTTTATCGTTCAATAAATATGTCTAAATATTGCTGTTACATTGCACAGCCTTCATTGTTATGTCATAATAATGTTAATTACGGTCTTTGTTAGGAAGAAATGGTCTTCACACAGTTCACAATGAGCCCGCTGGCCCAAACTGCTGCATATACCCTGACTCTGCTTGCACAGAACAAAAGAGAATTGACACAATTTCCCTAGTTAATATTGCCTGCGAACATGAATTTCTTTTAACTAAATATGGAAGTTTAAAAAATATACTTCTCTGTATTGATTTTAAGAAAGGCATGTACAGTTGAAGTCAGAAGTTTAAATACACCTTAGCCAAATACATTTAAACTCAGTTTAAAAAAATAATTTTTTTCAGTTTTTCACATTCCTGACAAATCCCTGTCTTAGGTCAGTAAGGATCACCACTTTATTTTAAGAATTAGAAATAATAGTAGAGAGAATGATTTATTTCAGCTTTTATTTCTTTCATCAAATTCCCAGTGGGTCAGAAGTTTACATACACTCAATATTATTTGGTAGAATTGCCTTTAAATGGTTTAACTTGGGTCAAACGTTTCAGGTAGCCTTCCACAATAAGTCAGGTGAATTTTGGCCCATTCCTCCTGACAGAGCTGGTGTATCTGAGTCAGGTTTGTAGGCCTCCTTGCCCGTAAAACGCTTTTTCAGTTCTGCCCACACATTTTCTATAGGATTGAGGTCAGGGCTTTGTGATGGCCACTGCAATACCTTGACTTTGTTGTCCTTCAGCCATTTTGCCACGACTTTGGAAGTATGCTTGGAGTCATTGTCCATTTACAAGATCCATTTGCGACCAAGCTTTAACTTCCTGACTGATACCTTGAAATGCTGCTTCAATATATCCACATAATTTTTCTCCCTCATGATGCCATCTATTTTGTGAAGTGCCCCAGTCCCTCCTGCAGCAAAGCACCCCCACAACATGATGTTGCCACCCACGTGCTTCATGGTTGGAATGGTGTTCTTCAGCTTGCAAGTCTCCCCCTTTTTCCTCCTAACATAATGATGGTCATTATGGCCAAACAGACCAGAGGACAATTTTCCAAAAAGTACGATCTTTGTCCCCATTTGCAGTTGCAAACCGTAGTGTGGCTTTTTTTATGGCAGTTTTGGAGCAGTGGCTTCTTCCTTGCTGAGCGGCCTTTCAGGTGTTTTCGATATAGAACTCGTTTTACTGTGGATATACAGTGGGGCAAAAAAGTATTTAGTCAGCCACCAATTGTGCAAGTTCTCCCACTTAAAAAGATGAGAGAGGCCTGTAATTTTCATCATAGATACACTTCAACTATGACAGACAAAATGAGAGAAAAAAAATCTAATGAATACATTTTAATGAATTTATTTGCAAATTATGGTGGAAAATAAGTTGAAGTGAGTTGAAGTGATTCGATAATAAATTAACAGGCACTGCATTGATTATATGCAACGCAGGACAAGCTAGTTAACCTAGTAATATCGTCAACCATGTGTAGTTAACTAGTGATTATGTGGAGATTGATTGTTTTTATAAGATAAGTTTAATGCTAGTTAGCAACTTACCTTGGCTCCTTGCAGCCACAATGTTCTTTTGATGCTGCACTCGCGTAACAGGTTGTCAGTCTGCCACGCAGTCTCTTTGTGGACTGCAATGTAATCGGCCAAAATCGGCCAAAAAGGATGATTTCCGATTGTTATGAGAACTTGACATCGGACATAATTAATCGACCATGGCGATTAATCGGTCGACCCCTAGTCTAGAGCTGCTTGAGAAAAGACTCCAACGTTATATTGAGCCATATGGGCTATTGCTTTCTTGGCCGTCCCTTGCTAAAACAAGCAGAGTTTTGTTGTATAAGGATACATTTGGTTTTGGTTTTTGCCTAATACTCTTTTGGCAAGTGGGCAGCTATCCTTTTATAAATATGTTGTTAGTACATTCAGGGACCGGCTGCCCAGATCCAGATTAAGCCTATTCCTTTAGAATCACATTCTCCATTGAGCATGCTTTTTAGTCCCGTATGTGTAATCTGTGTCTACAGAATCTCCCCTCAGTGTTTACACGTGCTCACGATCACATTAAACGGATATGGCTCAACCGACACTGCTTTTTATAAGAATTACAGTTCTTTAAAATATGCTTCTTCAAGGAGAGCCTTGGCCTGAGCCCATTTGTGTTTAAATGTTGTTCAGAGTTTTACATTCCAGAGTCGACATGCTTTGCTTTGAGAAATATTGCATGGCATTTTGTTCTGTAGACTGTGGATTCGACTGAAAGAGAGGCCAATAAAGCACCACAGGTGACATCCCTCATGGAGAGTGTTGGTTGGCTGGCCCTGAGCCCAGTGGAGGTCATGGGTCATTTGAACAGGAACTGAGACACGGCTGTGAACCGAGAGACAAGGTTTCCCACAGCCTCCCCAGCATCTACCTCTGAAATCCCTCACTCATTCATAGCTCATCCCCAAACAGCCTTGGCTCCATTTAATACTGAGGTTATACGTGTTTAATATGTAGGTGTGTTCAAACATGGACTGCTATGTCCGTATGAACGTTCACACATTCCTGTATTGCTCTTTATATATTTAGGGATTTTAGCCTCAATTTTGATTCCTTGCGTTGTCTATAAACCCCACTTTCTGATTCGTTGTGATCACTGCCTTGACCTTATATGGCCATGTTGAGTTCCCGATACATTCAGCACCTGAGCCTTTTACCTTATATGGCCATGTTGAGTCCTTGATATATTCAGCACCTGAGCCTTTTATCTTATATGGCCATGTTGAGTTCCTGATACATTCAGCAACTTAGCCTTTACCTTATAAGGCCATGTTGAGTCCCTGATACATTCAGCACCTGAGCCTTTTGAGTTCCTGGAACATTTTAACATGAAGATTCTCCCAATACACCTCCACTACTGGCTCTTTCTCACATGTCTAAAGGTTTGTGCATTCCTCAGTTCATTCCCTTTATGGTCTCCTTTCCTTCATTGGCTCCTTCCCTATTCTAGAAAGAACTTGACAGGTTCATCATTAGGCTGGCCTTCAGATGAAGGAGAATAGAGAATTCTGTACTTTGACAGCCTGGGATGTCTGGGACGGGCCAGGCCGAATGCAGTACTCTGACAGCCTGGGATGTCTGGGCCGGGCCAGGCCGAATGCAGTACTCTGACAGCCTGGGATTTTACACCATGACAAAACCACCATTAGAGGGGTGTCTGGGCCAGGCCAGGCCCACTAGCTGAATCTAGTAGTCTGAGAGCTCAGTCTGGATGCACCCGCTGGCTGGCGAGACTGTAGAACCAATCAATAGTCTAATGATCTCTGACTCCTCCCTTGATGCTAGCGTCCAAGGAGGCATTGTCTGACCAACTTATGGTGGCAAAAGAGACTGTGGCCGAACTATTGTCCGTGACAAACACAGTATCCAAACTGAAGTGACCATAATTCCTGCGCTTGACTTTATTCTTGATGTTTTTGGTTGAGGTGCTCTGTTTCCACAAGACCATGTTATATTTCAGTATCTGCTTCTTGAGGTAAACAACTTTCAGTAACAGACTATGAACCTCCTGTGTGGAATTTGTTTTGAGTGCATTCCTAAACACTGCTGAAGATACAAGAGTAACTTCATTACTTACGATGCTACAAAAGAGAACCTAAGTTCCACAAGGGTGTGTATGCCTTGAGGCATACAGTTTGGTGGTTATTTCCTGTGGGAATACCCTTATGCACTGCAGTGTCTTCAGAAAGTATTCACACCCCTTGACTTTTCCCACATTTTGTTGTGTTACAGCCTGAACTTAAAATGGATTAAATTGAGATGTTTTTTGTCACATGCCTACATACAATAGCCCATAATGTCAAAGCGGAAGCACATTTTCTAAATGTTCACCTATTAATTTAACATGACAAGCTGAAATGTCTCTAATTATTCAACCCCTTTGTTATGGCAAGCCTAAATACATTCAGGAGTAAAAAATATGCTTAACATATAGTCAAAAATATGCTTAACATAAAGTCACATAATGAGTTACATGGACCTACTCTGTATGCAATCAAAGTGTTTAACATGATTTTTGAATGACTACTTTCTCTGTACTCCACACATATCTGTAGGTTCTCTCAGTCTCTCAGTCAATTTCAAACACAGATTCAACCACAAAGACCATGGAGGTTTTCCAATGCCTCACAAAGAACAACACCTATTGGTAGATGGGTAAAAAAACAGACATTGAAAATCCCTTTGAGGATTTATTGTGACACCCAGTCACTACAAAGATACAGGCGTCCTTCCTAACTCAGTTGCCGGAGAGGATAGAAACCACTCAGGGATTTCACAATGAAGCCAATGGTGTGTAATGGCTGTGATAGGATGGATAACATTGTAGTTACTACAATAACATTGTAGTTACTCCACAGTACTAACCTAATTGACAGAGTGAAAAGAAGGAAACCTGTACAGAATAAAAATATTCCAAAACATGCATCCTGTTTGCAACAAGGGACTAAAGTAATACTGCAAAAAATGTGGCAAAGCAAGTCCGTTCTTGTCCTGAATACAAAGCGTTATGTTTGGGGCTGTAACAATCGTCATTGGTGGAATTAGACCAAGATGCAGCGTGGGGTAGGTTAATAATATTCTTTAATGATAACCAGAAAAAACAAGAAAGAGAGAATCAACAAAACGTACAGCCTTGTAGGGCTCAACTGCAACAATACAAGGACAAGATCCCACAACATAGGTGGGAAAAAAGGCTACCTAAGTATGATTCCCAATCAGAGACAGCGATAGACAGCTGCCTCTGATTGGGAACCACACTCGGGCCAAACACAAAGAAATACAAAACATAGAATGCCCACCCAAATCACACCCTGATTAACCCAAATAGACACACAAAATGGCTCAGGGCGTGACAGGGGCAAATCCAATACAACACATTACTGAGTACCACGCTCCATATTTTCAAGCATAGTGGTGGCTGCATCATGTTATGAGTTTGCTTGTAAATGTGAAAGCATTGGGGAGCATAGGAAAAATCCTAGAGGAAAACGTGGTTCAGCCAGCTTTCCACCAGACACCGGGAGATTAATTCACCTTTCATCAGGACAATAACCTAAAACACAAGGCCAAATCTACACTGGAGTTGCTTATCAAGTGAATGTTCCTGAGTGGCTGAGTTACAGTTTTGACATAAATGTACTTGAAAATCTATGGCAAGACCTGAGAATGATTGTCTAGCAATGATCAACAACCAATTTGGCAGTGCTTGAAGAATTAGGGAAATAATGAGGGCAAATGTTGCATAATCCAGGTGTGGAAAGCTCTTAGAGACTTACCCAGAAACACTCACAGCTGCAATTGCTGCCAAAGGTGCTTCTACAAAGTATTTGGGTGTTAATAATAATGTACATGAGATATTTCTGTATTTCATTTTCAATAAATGTACAACATTTCTAAAAAATACATGTTTTACATTTGTCAATGTGGTATTGTCATGGTTTTCTAATGGTGAAGGAGAGTCAGACCAAACTGCAGCGTGTCGATTGCGATCCATGTTTATTTAAACAAACGTAAACACGACTAAACACAAACACTACAAAACAATAAACAAAACGAAAACCGAAAACCGAAAACAGCCTATACATGTGTCAACTAACATCAAACAAGGACATCAAGACACTCAGGACAATCACCCACAATACAACCAAAGAATATGGCTGCCTAAATATGGCTCCCAATCAGAGACAATGATAAACACCTGCCTCTGATTGAGAACCACTTCAGACAGCCATAGACTCTCCTAGAACACCCCACTAAGGTACAATCCCACTAAGCTACACACCACATACAAAAACCCATGTCACACCCTGGCCTGACCAAATACATAAAGAAAAACACAAAATACTTCGACCAGGGCGTGACGGAATCCCCCCCCCCCCTAAGGTGCGGACTCCCGAACGCACCTCAAATCAATAGGGAGGGTCCGGGTGGGCTTCTGTCCATGGTGGCGGCTCCGGCGGAGGGCGTGGACCCCACTTCACAATTGTCTCAGTCCCCTCTCCTCGCGTCCCTGGATAGACCACCCTCGCCGCAAACCATGGCCTAGTAGTCCTCACCCAGAACCCCACTGGACTGAGGAGCAGATCGGGACTGAAGGACAGCTCGGGACTGAGGGGAAGCTCGGGAGTGAGAGAAAGAGAAAGCTCGGGAGTGAGAGAAAGCTCGGGAGTGAGAGAAAGCTCGGGAGTGAGAGAAAGCTCGGGATTGAGAGGAAGCTCGGGAGTGAGAGGAAGCTCAGGCAGGTTGATGGATCTACCAGATCCTGGCTGACTGGCAGATCCTGGCTGACTAGCAGATCTGGCAGATCCTGGCTGACTGGCGGATCCTGGCTGACTGGCGGATTCTGGCTGACTGGCGGATCCTGGCCGACTGGCAGATCCTGGCCGACTGGCAGATCCTGGCCGACGGGCACTTCTGGCGGATCCTGGCTGACTAGCAGATCTGGCAGATCCTGGCCGACTGGCGGATCCTGGCCGACTGGCGGATCCTGGCCGACTGGCGGATCCTGGCCGACGGGTTCTGGCGCCGGACAGGCGGGAGACTCCGGCAGCGGCGCCGGACAGGCGGGAGACTCCGGCAGCGGCGCGGGACAGGCGGGAGACTCCGGCAGCGCAGGAGAGGCGAGGCACACTGTAGGCCTGATGCGTGGTGCTGGCACTGGTGGTACTGGGCCGAGGACACGCACAGGAAGCCTGGTGCGGGGAGCTGCTACCGGAGGGCTGGGGTGTGGAGGTGGTACTGGATAGACCGGACCGTGCAGGCGCACTGGAGCTCTTGAGCACCGAGCCTGCCCAACCTTACCTGGTTGAATACTCTCGGTCGCCCTGCCAGTGCGGCGGGGTGGAATAGCCCGTACTGGGCTATGTAGGCGAACCGGAGACACCGAGCACAAGGCTGGTGCCATGTAAGCCGGCCCAAGGAGACGCACTGGGGACCAGATGCGTAGAGCCGGCTTCATGGCATTTGGCTCGACGCTCAATCTAGCCCGGCCGATACACGGAGCTGGAATATACCGCACCGGGCTATGCACCCGCACTGGGGACACCGTGTGCACCACTGCATAACACGGTGCCTGCCCGGTCTCTCTAGCCCCCCGGTAAGCACAGGGAGTTTGCGCAGGTCTCCTACCTGGCGTTGCCATACACCCTGTAAGCCCCCCCCCAAGACATTTTTGGGGCTGATTCCCGGGCTTCCGTCCACGCCGTCGTGCTTGCTTCACCAAACTCATTCTCCTGTAACCTTCCGCGCACTGCTCCATCGAATAACAGGCGGGCTCCGGCACTCTCCCTGGGTCGACCGCCCACCTGTCTATCTCCTCCCAAGAAGTATAGTCCATACTGTACTCCTCTTTGGGCTCCTGTTTCCTCTTCTCCTGCTGCACCTTTGGGCGGCTACACTCCCCTGGTTTAGCCCAGGGTCCTCTCCCGTCAAGGATTTCCTCCCATGTCCAGAAATCCTTAATACGCAGCTCCTCTTTGGGCTGCTCCTACCTGTTGACACGCTGCTTGGTCCGTTTACGGTGGGTGATTCTGTCACGGTTTTCTAATGGTGAAGGAGAGTCGGACCAAACTTCAGCGTGTCGATTGCGATCCATGTTTATTTAAACAATCGTAAACACGACTAAACACGAACACTACAAAACAATAAACGAAACGAAAACCGTTTATAAACGTTTATAAACGAAACAAAAACAGCCTATACATGTGTCAACTAACATCAAACAAGGACATCAAGACACTCAGGACAATCACCCACAATACAACCAAAGATTGTATTACAACACAAAATACTTCGACCAGGGCGTGACAGGTATTGTGTGTAGATGGGTGATTTTTATTTTGTTTAATCTATTTTGAATTCAGGCACAAGCAAATTGAATTAAGTCAAGAGGTATGAGTACTTTCTGAAGGCATTGTACAAGCTGGATCATGTCATGGTTTATATTACCACCACCCACTCCAATATGTTCAGAGGTCTGCGTCTGTTTCTTATGAAGCCACATCAATTGTCAAAGATCAAGCCATCTTGTAGCACTGGTCTTTTCTGGGCTCATTTGTGATGATGAACTTGACTTTAAGGTGAGCAGGGATTAGAACCATTAAAGTCCATTTTTTAAAGCCGGCTACTTGCAGGAACAGGTTTACAGTCTGTTATCGGGGTCTATTTCTCCAGTGTTGCTCAATTTGTGACATTTCTTTTCAGTTGTTGGAATGTCACAATGGCCTCTAAGAGAGAATTATGTTTTGCTTTCACAAAACGAGCACAGACTACACCAAGGAAATTAAGTTCTGTCATTCAATATCCTGTCACATTTAACTGCTTTACATGGTTGTGATTAAATCATTCCATACACTTAAAAAAAGCTATTACATACGATTTTAATAGGTGCTTTTACACCTGCATTGTTTGCTGTTTGGGGTTTTAGGCTGGGTTTCTTTACAGCACTTTGAGATATCAGCTGATGTACGAAGGGCTATATAAATAAATTTGATTTGATTTGATTTGATTTGATTACTCCCTGCTCTCTCATCTCTCAATTCAATCATCATAGTCTCTTTTATCCTGGAGGAATTTTCCTAAATAGGCCTGCCTTTATTTTAGCTCAGCATTGCACTTTATTGTAGCTGGGAAAGCGCCAGGAAATTGTTAATTGCATCAGTCTCATTTTTTTCTGGTAGAGCTTGTAGATCATTTTGCATACTCGCCATGTTGTAATATTATATTGAGGCCAACCCCAATTAGTCTACTGGTTGATTGTTTGGTCTTTAGGCTGTTGGTCGACCAAGATTGTTCAGTCGAGCACTAAAATAATATATATATATATATATATATATATATATATATATATATATATATATATATATATATATATATATATATATATATATATATTTGCGCCCATCTCAGTGATAATAATAATAATAATATATGCCATTTAGCAGACGCTTTTATCCAAAGCGACTTACAGTCATGTGTGCATACATTCTACGTATGGGTGGTCCCGGGGATCGAATCTAATTCATTCCGGAGGCCTCGACTAAATGCCGATTTATGCCTGATCCGAAGATGTGGTCAGAGGCTCCATATGAAGGGTGTGACACCATTGTCCTCCAGAGAGACCAAATGGCCAAATGGAGCTCTGTACCACATCGCCAAATGTCTCCCAAATGTTGTAACAATGCGGAGGGCTCTGTATAGCTCTGCATTGACATGATTGGTTCACGGTAGTTAGTATGCATGCCCTGACTTCTGCTGAGGCCGCATCACCCTAAATGCTGCATGGCCAATGCAAATGTTGGAATGACCATGCGCCCAGATGCACAATGCACTTCTCTCTCCAGAATGTGCTCTCTCCCTCCAATTTGTGCACATTCAGTATTTCATAGTTTCATTGTGTGAAATGTTTGCGTTTGACTGTTAATCTATATCAATTTCCCATTATGTATATAAGTAGTAGTACCTTTACCGTTATTTCCTAATGTACAGTGTTTGTTACTTTGGGTACTGTCATTTATGTTGACATTGTCGGAGTGAAGACACAGAGTGCACAACCTATGCTACACAGAAAGTTTGGGTTTATTTCATTCCAGTTTTGTCAATTTAGTCATCTTCTTTTGTTTGGAGAACTCCTGTCAATGTTTAGTAAGGACTTGCACACATAGAAGTAAACCTATAGGCTACCGAGCCTGCACACAAATGTAGGCATATGAATGTGCCCAGTTGGGTATCTGATAGTATTTCTGATTGACTTAAAGCACCACCACTAATCACCTGTGGAGCTTCTCAAAGTAATTGTTACGATAAACTAGTAGTGGTGGGTGGAATCAGGCGCAGAGAGCAGGGTTCAGTAGATTGTCAAATTTATTCACCGGCGCAACAAAACGGTCACGCCAACACATAGGGCGCATACCCTTTACCAGCCCAAACAACAGGACCAAAATAGTCCGGAGAATAAAGACACGAAAAAAACACCATCCAGAGTAACAAAAAACAAGCCCGCACAAATAACCAGCGGGCCTAGTGCCCTTAAATAGCCTACAAACAAACACTAGCACAAAACAGGTGTACCCAATTACCCAATAACCCAAAACAAATGGAAAGGGAATCGATGGCAGCTAATAGGCCGGCGACGACGACCGCCGAGCACCGCCCGAACAGGAAGAGGCACCATCTTCGGCGAGGTTCGTGACAGTACCCCCCCCCCGTCGCGTGGCTCCCGCAGCGTGCCGACCCCGGCCTCGAGGACGACCCGGAGGACGAGGCGCGGGGCGATCCGGGTGGAGGCGGTGGAAATCCCTCAAGAGGGAAGGGATCTAAAATGTCCCTCCCCAGTACCCAGCACCTCTCCTCCGGACCGTACCCCTCCCAGTCCACGAGGTACTGCAGACCCCTCACATGAAACGAAGGGTTAATGCGATAGTAAGAGGGAAGTTGCAATCTATAACACACCTCGTTTATCCTCCTCAGGACTTTAAATGGCCCCACACACTGCGGCCCCAGCTTCCGGCAGGGCAGGCGGAGGGGCAGGTTTCGGGTCGAGAGCCAGACCCTGTCCCCTGGTGCGAACACCGGGGCCTCACTGCGGTGGCGGTCAGCGTCTCTCTTCTGCCGTTCACTGGCGTGCCTGAGAGAATCCTGGACTGCCCGCCAGGTCTCTCTAGAGCGCTGTACCCACTCCTCCACCGCAGGAGCTTCGGTCTGACTCTGATGCCACGGAGCCAGGACCGGCTGGTAGCCCAGTACGCATTCGAATGGCGACATATTCGTGGATGAATGCTGAAGTGAGTTCTGGGCCAACTCTGCCCACGGGACGTACCTCGCCCATTCTCCTGGCCGGTCCTGGCAATACGACCTCAGAAACCTACCCACATCCTGGTTTACTCTCTCCACCTGCCCATTACTTTCGGGGTGATAACCAGAGGTAAGGCTGACCGAGATCCCCAGACGCTCCATAAACGCCTTCCAACCCCGGGACGTGAACTGGGGACCCCGATCGGATACGATATCCTCTGGAACCCCATAGTGCCGGAAGACGTGGGTAAATAGAGCCTCTGCAGGCTGTAGGGCCGTAGGGAGACCAGGCAATGGGAGGAGACGGCAGGACTTAGAGAACCAATCCACAACGACCAGAACGGTAGTGTTCCCCTGAGATGGGGGAAGATCAGTAAGGAAATCTACCGAGAGATGTTAACTATTTAATTGTACTAGAATTAACTATTTATTATTTAATTGTACTATTGAATTGTACTGACGCTGTCTCTTTAAGGGTTGTCGCTAAGCGAAGTGTAAATGCAAGTTTTAAGGATGCATGAAGGTGAGGAAACTGAAGGGTTTTAAGGGAACCAATTGGGCATGGGATATACGCTGTAGGGTTTCTGCTTTGTGGAATAGGAGTTGTGGGGAGCAGAGGTTGGGGGGTGGGCCTTAGAGACCGAACGCTGAGTAAACATATTAGTAACAATAAATCGTCTCTTTGGCTGCGTTGCCTGAGTGCTGGTAATATAAATATTTGGGCAATGTTGACCCCCCCCATACTATGTAGACTGCTGTGCAGATGACGACGAATTACAATCAGATGTGAATGCTCTTCCCGAACACCACTTTTTAAAACGTTTTGTTTGAAACATGGGATCGATGATAAACATGAGCGGTCGAGTCCATCTGGAGACGGGGCGATGGGGCTGGTGGACACAAATCCAACTCTTGTCATTTCTTTATGGGGCGGTTTTATTTATTATAATTATTTAGCTTATTATTCAATCAGGTCTTTAGCAGGTTCACTGCTCAACACATTTCACACATTTCATTTTAAACTTAAATTGTAATGTACAGATATTTTATAAAGTTATGCCTTGTTTACTGCTTAACCAACGGTAAACATTCCTCTCACTTGTGTTTTTCCTTATCCACATGTTGAACCATGCTAGCTAAATGTTGATTATTTTTTTAGCCAAACTGATCTCAGCACTCCAAGAGTTGAAAGGAAATTTCTGATAGTTATTCAAACAATTGATTCGTTTTTTAACTCTATTTAACTTTATTTTTTAAACTCTATTTAACTTTATTTTCAACTCCTTGGCAGTTTTGATGGACAAGATAATAACCAGGTTCAGCTTGTTGACTCCCTTTTTGGATCAGAGCTTGGGAGAGGGACAGGGCTTGGAACAGGACTTGGAACAGGAATGGGAGAGGGACAGGACTTGGGACATGGCTTGGGAGAGGGACAGGACTTGGGACAGGACTTGGGACATGGCTTGGGAGAGGGACAGGGCTTTGGACATGGCTTGGGAGAGGGACATGGCTTGGAACAGGGCTTGGAACAGGACTTGGAACAGGGCTTGGAACAGGACTTGGAACAGGACTTGGAACAGGACTTGGGACATGGCTTGGGAGAGGGACAGGACTTGGGACATGGCTTGGGAGAGGGACAGGACTTGGGACATGGCTTGGGACAGGACTTGGAACAGGACTTGGGACATGGCTTGGGAGAGGGACAGGACTTGGGACATGGCTTGGGACAGGACTTGGAACAGGACTTGGGACATGGCTTGGGAGAGGGACAGGGCTTGGAACAGGACTTGGAACAGGGCTTGGAACAGGACTTGGAACATGACTTGGAACAGGACTTGGGACATGGCTTGGGAGAGGGACAGGACTTGGGACATGGCTTGGGAGAGGGACTTGGGACATGGCTTGGGACAGGACTTGGAACAGGACTTGGGACATGGCTTGGGAGAGGGACAGGACTTGGGACATGGCTTGGTAGAGGGACAGGGCATGGAACAGGACTTGGAACAGGACTTGGGAGAGGGACAGGACTTGGGACATGGCTTGGGACAGGACTTGGAACAGGACTTGGGAAATGGCTTGGGAGAGGGACAGGACTTGGGACATGGCTTGGGAGAGGGACAGGACTTGGGACATGGCTTGGGAGAGGGACAGGACTTGGGACATGGCTTGGGACAGGACTTGGAACAGGACTTGGGACATGGCTTGGGAGAGGGACAGGACTTGGGACATGGCTTGGGAGAGGGACAGGGCATGGAACAGGACTTGGAACAGGACTTGGGAGAGGGACAGGACTTGGGACATGGCTTGGGACAGGACTTGGAACAGGACTTGGGAAATGGCTTGGGAGAGGGACTTGGGACATGGCTTGGGAGAGGGACAGGACTTGGGACATGGCTTGGGAGAGGGACAGGACTTGGGACATGGCTTGGGACAGGACTTGGAACAGGACTTGGGACATGGCTTGGGAGAGGGACAGGACTTGGGACATGGCTTGGGAGAGGGACAGGACTTGGGACATGGCTTGGGACAGGACTTGGAACAGGACTTGGGACATGGCTTGGAAGAGGGACAGGACTTAGGACATGGCTTGGGAGAGGGACAGGACTTGGGACATGGCTTGGGAGAGGGACAGGACTTGGGACATGGCTTGGGAGAAGGACAGGACTTGGGACATGGCTTGGGAGAGGACTTGGGACAGGACTTGGGACAGGACTTGGGACATGGCTTGGGAGAGGACTTGGGACATGGCTTGGGACAGGACTTGGGACATGGCTTGGGAGAGGGACAGGGCATGGAACAGGACTTGGAACAGGACTTGGGACATGGCTTGGGAGAGGGACAGGACTTGGGACATGGCTTGGGACAGGACTTGGAACGGGACTTGGGACATGGCTTGGGAGAGGACTTGGGACAGGACTTGGGACATGGCTTGGGACAGGACTTGGGACAGGACTTGGGACATGGCTTGGGAGAGGGACAGGGCATGGAACAGGACTTGGAACAGGACTTGGGACATGGCTTGGGAGAGGGACAGGACTTGGGACATGGTTTGGGAGAGGGACAGGACCTGGGACATGGCTTGGGACAGGACTTGGAACAGGACTTGGGACATGGCTTGGGAGAGGGACAGGACTTGGAACAGGACTTGGGACATGGCTTGGGAGAGGGACAGGACTTGGAACAGGACTTGGGACATGGCTTGGGAGAGGGACAGGGCATGGAACAGGACTTGGGACATGGCTTGGGAGAGGGACAGGGCACGTCTTCAACAGTCTCTGACAAGTCAACGACTCTTCGAATTCCAGCCCTGAGATGGACTGTGCCATGGATACCAGCTTAGGGGGGCACGTTCAAGCCACACTCACTCCCCACCTCCCTGCCTTTCTCTCTCATTTCCATGCCCCTCCCCTCTTTTTCCTCCGTCCCTCCGTCCCTCCCTCTCTCTCTCTCTCTCTCTCTCTCTCTCTCTCTCTCTCTCTCTCTCTCTCTCTCTCTCTCTCTCTCTCTCTCTCTCTCTCTCTCTCTCTCTCTCTCTCTCTCTCTCTCTCTCTCTCTCTCTCTCTCTCTCATTTTGTGTGACAAAGATGAGGAATTCCTAATATATTTGTTACAGAACTCTCAGTCAGCCACTACCAGTGGATTCTCCTAACAACATGCCTGTCAAAAATCAATGTGCAATAGCTGGTACAGTCCCAGGTTTGGCCTCAAATTTGACCTCAGAGTTCAGAAGCTCTTTATTGAAACTGCATTTGGTGGCTCCATAGTACTCAAAACCAAGAGAAAGAGAGAGAAACACGGAGAGAGAGAGAGACGGAGCGAGAGAGACAGAGAGAGAGAGACACGGAGAGAAAAACTGAGCGTGTGATGAGAGAGAGAGATAGAGAGCGAGAGGTGGAGAGAGAGAGGCGGAGAGAGAGACACGGAGAGAGATACATGGAGAGAGAGATATGGAGTTGAGAGAGGGAGTTGAGAGAGGGAGTTTAGAGACTGGGAGAGAGACAGAGAGAGAGAGATGGAGAGAGAGAGAGGGAGTTGAGAGAGGGAGTTGAGGGAGGGAGTTGAGGGAGGGAGTTGAGAGAGGGAGTTGAGAGAGGGAGCTGAGAGAGGGAGGTGAGAGATGGAGGGAGACGCTGGGAGAGAGAGAGAGAGAGAGAGAGAGAGAGAGAGAGAGAGAGAGAGAGAGAGAGAGAGAGAGAGAGAGAGAGAGAGAGAGAGAGAGAGAGAGGTGAGAGGAAAAAGAGATGGAAATGACTGCTGTTTGGGGGTTAGAGGCTGCCTTGGTGTGTCAGTGTGGATGTGAGGTCAGGTCAGAGAGTGGAAGGAGGTGGAAGAGGTCAAAGGTGCCTGCTCTCTTGTTGTGAGAAGAAGACTCACAGCCCTGTGGGAGAAAACATGCATGGGGGGGGTATACTAAATGGAAGTGGGGATTGGAGAGAGGGAAGCGCAGGGGCGTGAGGAGTGTTCCAGCGACAGGGCACACACACTTCCCATAGTAGCAGATGGGACCAGCCGCAGTGGCCCCACTTCTTGTAAACATCTCACTCACACACATGGTGTCCCATATGAGAGACGCTCTGAGAGACAATGTGAGAGACACTGTGAGAGACGCTGTGTTAAGTAGGTCATGATCTCCATGATCTCTGGGTGCGTTGGAAAGGGAAAGGGGGGATACCCAGTCAGTTTTACAACTGAATGCATTCAACTGAAATGTGTCTTCTTGCATTTAACCCAACCCCTCTGAATCAGAGCGGTGACTACTACTGATCAGGCTGGAGTTGATTGAGTTGATACACTGTCTGACACCATCTGAGGTTCTGTGAGTTCTCTCTCTCTCACTAATATCTCTACCTGTACATGACCATCTGATCACTTATAACTCCAGTGTTAATCTGCAAAATTGTATTATTCTCCTACCTCCTCATGCCTTTTGCACACATTGTATATAGACTGCCCTTTTTTTATTTCTATTGTGTTATTGACTTGTTAATTGTTTATTCCATGTGTAACTCTGTGTTGTCTGTTCACACTGCTATGCTTTATCTTGGCCAGGTCGCAGTTGCAAATGAGAACTTGTTCTCAACTAGCCTACCTGGTTAAATAAAGGTGAAATAAAAAATAAAAAATAAAAATAAAAACACACACAAACACTCACACACACTCTCTCTCTCTCTCTCTCTCTCTCTCTCTCTCTCTCTCTCTCTCTCTCTCTCTCTCTCTCTCTCTCTCTCTCTCTCTCTCTCTCTCTCTCTCTCTCTCTCTCTCTCTCTCTCTCACCATACTTCAAGGGCATACCATAAAGGGGATCATCATTTTCTCAAGCAGTATATTATTGTTATTAGACGTTATCTAAAAGCCTGGAGGGGGTCTGGAGGGGGTCTGGAGGGGGTCAGTGTGTAAACCAGAGAGCTGGTTCACGTTCGACTAGTGGCACCGTGTTCCATAAAATGGTGTGAAACTCTCCTACCCCGTCTTTATTACACACTTTTAACTACTCTCCTACCCCGTCTTTATTACACACTTTTAACTACTACTCTTGGGTTTCAACCACATGGCTTTGCACCAGATTTATTAATATGCAGACAGAAGTGTGTGTGTGTGTGTGTGTGTGTGTGTGTGTGTGTGTGTGTGTGTGTGTGTGTGTGTGTGTGTGTGTGTGTGTGTGTGTGTGTGTGTGTGTGTGTGTGTGTGTGTGTGTGTGTGTGTGTGTGTGTGTGTGTGTGTGTGTGTGTGTGTGTGTGTGTAGTCTGCAAAACCTGTAAATTAATGAGGTGAGGGATGCACTCCCCAGCCTCACAGCTCAGATTGAACTCCGCCGGCTTCCTGACTGTGTGTGTCTGAGTGTGTGAGACCTGGGGAGTCATCTATGGCAGAGCTTTTATGCGTTAAGGAGGGAAACAGCTTATTTCCGAGGTGACCTTAACCAGCAAGAATGTCTCTGAGTTGTAGCTGGAAAATCAGCCCTGTTGGGGCTCACTGTGTGGAAAAGCAGCCCTGTTTGGGCTCACTGTGTGGAAAAGCAGCCCTGTTGGGGCTCACTGTGTGGAAAAGCAGCCCTGTTTGGACTCACTGTGTGGAAAAGCAGCCCTGTTGGGGCTCACTGTGTGGAAAAGCAGCCCTGTTGGGGCTCACTGTGTGGAAAAGCAGCCCTGTTGGGGCTCACTGTGTGGAAAAGCAGCCCTGTTGGGGCACACTGTGTGGAAAAGCAGCCCTGTTGGGGCTCACTGTGTGGAAAAGCAGCCCTGTTGGGGCTCACTGTGTGGAAAAGCAACTCTGTTGGGGCTCACTGTGTGGAAAAGCAGCCCTGTTGGGGCTCACTGTGTGGAAAAGCAGCCCTGTTGGGGCTCACTGTGTGGAAAAGCAGCCCTGTTGGGGCTCACTGTGTGGAAAAGCAACTCTGTTGGGGCTCACTGTGTGGAAAAGCAGCCCTGTTTGGGCTCAATGTGTGGAAAAGCAGCCCTGTTTGGGCTCACTGTGTGGAAAAGCAGCCCTGTTGGGGCTCACTGTGTGGCCGCCATTATGGTTCAGCTTGTAAAAGACACGTTGTGTTCAGTTTCCTTGTGCATTATTGGTTTGTAATGGGGTGATTTGAAACTGGGGTTTGGATACAATACAATTTCAACTTGTAATTTGGGATGGTTGTATCATCATATATAGAAATATTATATTGGTTTCGTAGAATATAATCATTATTTGAAAAACAAGTTCATAAACCATGTGCCATGAAATCGGAAATCTCTTCCCAACTATTTTGCAATCTATATGGCACAGCTGCTAATTATTTGGACATGAAATTGAACTGGTATACTTTTTTATTTATAACAATTTTGTTTAGCCATTTTTGGTCTGGATCAAGATGCCGTGATTCACACTGTTTCTGCTGCTTGTCAATGTATCGATTTGGAGATTATTGAGGAGGATAAGAGGTCTGCTCATGTCTCACACTGGTATTCCCTTTCGTTGTAGCTGCTTCCTCTGATAGGTTTCTCCATCTGAAGAGATGTGATTGAACTGGAGAGGTGAATAATACATTCACCATACTACTTTCACCTATTCATAGATCCGTGTAGATCAGAGTTCTCCAACTTCTGTCTTGGAGTGATATTGCGCTGTGCAGTTTTTTTTTAATGCCAGTCCATCACTAATACAACCGATTGAAAAATACATCTACATTGGTTTTCAGTCTGAGCTATGATTGGCTGAAACAGGTGTGGTACTGAAGGGTTAAAACAAAAGCCTGCACACCCATTAGCTCTCAATGATCCTTCAATGAGTTGGAGATCATGGTTTTTATGCAGAGGAAACGTGGAGAGATTACCCCAGAGTGCTGTAGCTCTGCTTTAAATCCTGTCAGCCCATTGGGAGCCCCCAAACCACACTCCCCACTCTCTCCCTTGGGGTTAAGGGTCTCCATTGTGTATGTGGCTTGGGGGGGGTGTTCCCAGGAGCTTAGCGTCTCAGTGAGGGGGCTGTGTGTACACTGGCCTTGGCTTCCCTCCAGGGGTCCTAGGGTGTCTGTTTCAAGCCATCTTCCTTTGTGCCCGTCTGGTGGAGAGAAAAGCGATGCGACAGGGAGGACCGCAGCAGGCCAGGGGCATTTCAATGGCTGGCATCACAGACCTTGTCTCTAGTGAACGTATCCCCATTATTACCCTACAACCCCCCCCCCCCACCTCCGTGCGCAATCCCCGGCACCACATATCCCAGAGTCCCCCCCACTTCCTCCCCACCACCAACAATAAACAAAGTCTGCTAGCGGCGGCGGCCCTCCTGATGAACAGAAACAATTAGAGGGCCAGGCCCAACAAAGGGATCCCTGCTATATTGTTTGTCATGTTTATTTCCATAGTATTTGGGGGTAAACAGCGGAGGCCTGGATTGGTTGAGGAGCAGAGGACAGCTAGGTTTGTTTGGTTACGGAAGAACAGAATATGAGCTTCAGCCCAAATTGCTAATGGGAATTAAACCATTAGGTAGTACGCTGAGAGTCCACGAGTGACTGACATGTGGGGCCAGGCAGAAGGTCTGAAGTTTTCCAAAAGTGTTTTGCTGGACTCTCCTGGTTTCTGTTACATATCCCTGGTCAATAGGGGAGGAAAACACTAGAAGTCTGATTTATTTTGGGGATCCACTCTTTTCTCTGAGAGAGCCAAATGCAACGGGACTCCCTGGGCTGAATAGACTGAGATTGAGACATATTTTGCCTGTCTGGCGGGTGTGAATGTGTGAGTGTCCCTGACATTGTCTCACTCTCTGGCTGCAAGAGGGAAGGAAACACAGCTCGGGGAGAGTGGGGTAAGTTGTGCCATTTATTACATTCTGTCAGGGGAAATGTAGTAGTCTTTCTAACAAAGATATCAACATATATCAGGATGTTGTGTTTCCCTGGAAATAATCAGAATTAATGTAAACATTACAGTTTTGAAAACATAGCTTGTTAAAAGAAAGTGGTATCTTGTAAGCTACTCCGCCTACAAATGCCCCTACTGAATGAAACACAAACACAATTCAACACAATCACTTTTTGTCTTTTACCACTTTAGGCGTATTTTAACAGACTTAAGGCCTAACAAAACATTTTACTTGTTAAATCACTTTTAACATCGGCCAGGCCCTGTTGTTACTTCATATCCCAGCAATAATGTCTTGCGTTATACCTAGGAAGAAATCACTTGAATTTGCTCAACTTACCATTGGCTCAACCATTGGCTCAACTTACCCCATGGCCATTGGCTCAACTTACCCCATGGCGATTGGCTCAACTTACCCCATGGCCATTGGCTGAACTTACCTCATGGCCATTGGCTGAACTTACCCCATGGCCATTGGCTCAACTTACCCCATGGCCATTGGCTCAACTTACCCCAATGCAAACATGTTGACTATATTAACCCACACAGCTACAAGGGTTCCCTTTCATGCTAGGTTTATGACCTCATATTGAAGCTAGTAGAGACCCCAACTGATGTATAGAACTATCTTAACATTATCTACTTTGGTTTACGTACATGCATCATGAAACCTCTAATATAATACATTCATTTGACTTGGTGAAATCAGTTTTTTTTCATATGATTAGTTCTTTCACAGACTCCATTAAGGGAAAGGGGAATACCTAGTCAGTTGTACAACTGAATTCTGTCTTCCGAAGCGGAACCCAACCACTCTGAATCAGAGAGGTGCAATGGGGGCTGCCTTAATCGACATCCACGTCTTCCTCATTTAACCCAACCACTCTGAATCAGAGAGGTGCAATGGGGGCTGCCTTAATGGACATCCACATCAACGGCGCCCGGGGACAGTGGGTTAAACTGCCTTGCTCAGGGGCAGAACAACTGATTTTTGCCTTGTCAGCTCAGGGATTACTGGCCAGACGCTCCTACACGCCAGGCTACCTGCTGCCTCCAAAATGGGAAGGGAAAGGGGATGCTGGACTCTTCCTAAATATTTAGTTTCCTAGAAATAAGGGTGGCTCAACTTATCCTTTTGACTTAATTTATTCCACTCTCCCCTACACAGAGTAATAGGCTTCTGGACCAGGCTAAAGAGGCAGTTTATTTGCTATTCTGTGATGTAGGCAATGTTCACATGGGGGCAAAAAAATACATGGCAGATGGATTATGTATAAATGTTTGAAGAAGTGTTACCTCTGTGGATACATGATACCGTGGTTGTTTTTGTTCACATTCAGTCTTGAGCTCTCTTCTTCTTGGGAAGTGGGAATAAAACTACGTTTTTGATGAAAGCCTGCATAGGAGACTCCAGGACCCACGTTTTTATAGCAAAACTAGGTGACAAACAGGTGTGTGTGTGCGTGTGTGCGTGTGTGTGTGTGCGTGTGTGTGTGTGCGTGTGTGCGTGTGTGTGCGTGTGTGTGTGTGTGTGTGTGTGCGCGTGTGTGAGCGCGTGCATGTGTGTGTGTGTGTGCGTGTGTGCGCGTGTGTGAGCGCGTGCATGTGTGTGTGTGTGTGCGTGTGTGCGCGTGTGTGAGCGCGTGCATGTGTGTGTGTGCGCGAGTGTGAGAACAGTTTAGAAATCCTGCACATTTTTCAGGTCATTTGATTGGAATCCAAAATAAGGAATACATTTCCAACCATGTTCCAGTTTTATTCTTTGTTCCAGTTTTATTCTTTGATAATTGACTTTACAGCCAGATAAATATGATACAACATGTATGTAGAATTATTGGCATTGACCTGGGTGGTATTTGATGAAGCTGTTCTTGCTAACACACTGCGTTCACTGACATGAGTCAGAGTTTCAGTGTCCCCCTGAAGTAAAACAAATTAAAAATAAAGAATAGATCCCATTCATGCCTCAGGCCAGAAATAGTAGATCACCTCAGCATGTTGTTTTGGGGCATTGGGGTTAATGTGGTTAGAGGGTAGACAGCTGTGGGGCACTAGTGTCTCCATAATGTCTGTATGTCTGTATCTCTGTAATGGCTGACAATGTTAGGTTCTTCTGTATAATAGTTAAGGTTAGGATTGGTGGTAGGGGAAATTGATGCTAGATCTGTGGTGAAGAACACACTTTTCGTATAAGTATGCTCCTGTATAAGTCATTTACATCTAGTTGTAGGGCCTATGCCAATGATTCTCTCCCACTAATGTTTTGGATAGGCAACAACCAAGGAATTTAGCCATTTCCCCGCACATATGATCTCCTACAAACAAACAGATTCCCAGGCTGAGCGTTGTCATGGAATGCTGGTATTATCATGTAGTCACGCCAGACAGGTTCATCCCTCTTCTGAGATGGCCTTGCCAAGATGGCCGCCCAACACAGCTCCAGTCATTGTTTTTGGCTAACCAGATTAGGCTAATCACATTAGGCCGTGGCAAGGCATAGCCCTGAGATGGAATGAAGGCTCAGGCTGTCTAGTCGTCACCATGTGGCTCAGGGAGAGATATGCAGTCCCATAGGAGTGCCGGTCAGGTGCTGCATTGAGATTAACAGCAGTTTGTTGTTTAGGGTTAGTCTCAAGGCTCAGCCCACGAGGCGCTTTGGTCGGCTACGGAAAAGCTGTGGGAATAGCAACAGAGAAAATACTACAACACACTAGGTATTTGGTGTCATGTCAAAGTGATACATAAGCAGTTGATATTGAGGCAGGATGTACATTTTAGCTAGTAAGCACTAGCTTATGACTGCCCCACTAAAGCTAAGCTCAACAATCATTGAACTATGCACATGATGCTAGGATTGCTGCTGCTAACCGTCATGGTCATTTGACTAAACATAACATAATGCTAACCGAGGCTAATGCTAATCCTGGTCCTAACCCAAACACCTTATGCTAAATCAGTCTGATGATAAAATTATATTTAGCTTTTGACTGGAGGGAGACGACACTAATCTTTGCCTGTCATGGGAACCAGACCTTTGGCTTTCCTGTAGACTGCACAGACATCCATAAATCTACCTCTCTGCTAAGTGGGGGAGGGAGAAATGTAGAGGGGAGGAAGAGAAAGAGACAGAGAGAACGAAAGTGCGATGAAAGATATGTTCTAAGGGACCAAGACCAAAAGAGAGAGATAATGTGGACTTAACCCTTTTTTACCAGGCCAGTTGACTGAGAACCCATTCTCATTTACAGCAACGACCTGGGGAATGAATGAGCCTATTGGGGATGATTAGGTGGCCATGAGGGCCAGGATAGAGGGGTTAAAATCATTATTCTTACAATAAGCATCATGGGATTTTATTTGTGACCACATTAATGTCCCTCTCAAAAGACAGCACCCTACACAGGGCAATGTCCCCAATCACTGTCCTGGGGTATTGGTATTGGTATATATATATATATATATATATATTATTTTTAGGTCAGAGGAAAGAGTGCCTCCTATTGGCCCTCCAACACCACTTCCAGCAGCATCTGGTCTCCCATCTAGGGTCCGACCAGGACCAACGCTGCTTAGCTTCAGTGGCAAGCCAGCAGTGGGATGCAGGGTGGTGTGCTATAAACAGGTTGTAGAGAGGTAGTGGGGGAGAGCAAGCTAGAGTCTGCTGAAGTGCTTACCTCTAACCTTGCCTTACTGCATTTAAAACACTTTTCCTACCGACTGCTTGGGATTGACGACTAAACGGGTATATACACAGTCATCACTGGTGTGGCTGCAGTGGCCGGTCTGGGAATTCTCTCAGGCACACCGTCACTCCATACTGTGCCATTCCTGGATGTTCCCTGTCCTTTCCTCTGTGGCATTCCCATGCCATATAAAATCCCTCTGTAAAGTTGGTCAATGTGCCAACCACATGGCTTTTCTTAACCCTGTCCAGCGAGCACACGCTTAATGGAAGCTGGATGGATGTTAAAAAGCCATTCTGGCCTGCATTTGCTGCCTTGAAAAGCATTTAGTAAGCCCTCATTAGTTTCCTCAGTGTTTTTTCCTCATAAAGCATATCTAGGGAGTTATATTAAGAGACATGTGAATGCACACACACACACACACACACACACACACACACACACACACACACACACACACACACACACACACACACACACACACACACACACACACACACACACACACACACACACACACACACACACACACACACACACACACACACACCATGTAAGAAGGGAAGGGTGTAGGTTATAGAATCTGGTCTGTTTTGCATCTTTACTATCCCACAATGCATTGGGGGTCGATTCAGTCCCCATGTCTCTTTGTTATACAGTACATTCTTTCCTCTGTGTTTACATGTTAGTCTTGATTCACTTTCCAGACAGGTGACGTACGTGCAGGATATCTCCTGGTTATGTGTGTTCTCTTAACTTGTACAATCATTTTGTCATATTGGCTCAATATTGCTTTGTTGGGCCAACAAACCATGTGTTAGCGGGGTTTAGTATCCCACAGAGCAGAAACTCAAAAATACCAAAATCGGGACCAGCTGAGCAAATACTCAGAGGACGTGATGTCACCGATTCCCCCAAAGTCGTCCATTAAGGACAGGCTGACCACAAAGAGGGAACATGACACAGGTTTAGCAGCGAGCCGAGAAGCTAAGGGAGACGGTTGTCCTACACCTTGACTTTTCTGTTACCCCGACTCCCCTGCCAACGAGCGGATTTTAGAAGGCAGACTGGAAGAAGGGAGAACAGTTGAGATGTAATTATAGGAGAATTCATTTACATACATTTACATTTACATTTAAGTCATTTAGCAGACGCTCTTATCCAGAGCGACTTACAAATTGGTGCATTCACCTTATGACATCCAGTGGAACAGCCAGTTTACAATAGTGCATCTAAATCTTTTAAGGGGGGGGGGGGTGAGAAGGATTACTTTATCCTATCCTAGGTATTCCTTAAAGAGGTGGGGTTTCAGGTGTCTCCGGAAGGTGGTGATTGACTCCGCTGTCCTGGCGTCGTGAGGGAGTTTGTTCCACCATTGGGGGGGTCAATTCAAACACGGGGGCTGACTGGCTGTAGACAGGGGGTCCTTTCAGGGAGGCTGCTCTGTGGACACTGTCAGATAGGAATCATCTCAGGGGGCTTGCAGCAGTGGCCCAGGAAAAGAAGGGAGGGGGGGGTGGGGGGAGATGGGGTTATGTGGTTGTTCTTGTTTCTCAGAGTAGAGAAAATGGGGACTACTTCCTTGTGTAACGGATGTGAAACGCTAGCTTAGTTAGTGGTGGTTCGTGCTAAATAGCGTTTCAATCGGTGACGTCACTTGCTCTGAGACATTGAAGTAGTAGTTCACCTTGCTCTGCAAGGGCCGTGGCTTTTGTGGAGCGATGGGTAACGATGCTTTGAGGGTGACTGTTGTTGATGTGTGCAGAGGGTCCCTGGTTCACGCCCGGGTATGGGCGAGGGGATGGTCTAAAGTCATACTGTTACACTTGTAGAGGACAGCTGAGTGTCTGCACTCAGACAAAGTGTACAAAGTGTACAATTTCTACAGTTGTTGGGCCAAATTCTAACATCTTTGCACAAAAGTGGACAACAACTGTAGAAATATTTTGTCTATGATGTGTAAAGGTTTGGGTTCTGTGCGTTCAGACGTGGAATTAGGGCAGCCCCCCCTTCTGCGGAAGACAGATTTCAGTTGACAGATTTCAGTTGATGGCATTCAGTTGTACAACTGACTAGGTAAACCCCTTTCCCCTTTCATCTCAAGTTAGGTAAAAAGTCCTACCATCAAAGTCAATTTGAAGAATATTATGTTAATTATCTAAGCCAGGGAGTTCAACTTTGATGGAGGTGGGGGCCACAAACCCATGAGGGGCCGCAGTGGCTCGTTGGTCTGCATACCCACATCCATACCCACACATGCTGTCAGAGCCAGCCCTAGCCTTTTGGGGGCCCTAAGCAAAATTTTGTGAGGGCCCACCAGTCGGTAAATCGACCATGATTACTACAAGTTTAGATAGCTGGCCGCTAGACTAACTTACCAATTGAAAAAAAATGTTAGCTGACGTGCTAATTGAGTGACTATCAGTGATTGACATAACAAGAGAAAATGTGCTGATTCACAACCACATTTTGAAATTACACCTTGTGTATTCTACTATTCTAACTCTCAACAGAAGGTTGAGATCCAGACTGAGTTCCCCAAAAATCTATGTACTGTATATACAGTACCAGTCAAAAGTTTGGACACACGTACACATTCAAGGGTTTTTCATTATTTTTTACTATTTTCTACATTGTAGAATAGTAGTGAAGACATCAAACTATGAAATAACACATGGAATCATGAAGTAACCCCCCCAAAAAATATATATTTGAGATTTTAGATTATTCAAAGTAGCCGCCTTGATGACAGCTATGCACACTGTTGGCATTCTCTCAACCAGCTTCACCTGGAATGCTTTTCCAACAGTCTTGAAGAAGTTCCCACATATGCTCAGTAGTTGTTGGCTGCTTTTCCTTCACTCTGCGGTCCAATTCATAACAAAACCTTCATAGTTGGGTTGAGGTTGGGTGATTCTGGAGGCCAAGTCATCTGATGCAGCACTCCATCACTCTCTTTCTTGGCCAAGTAGCCCTTACACAGCCTGGAGGTATGTTGGTTCGTTGTCCTGTTGAAAGACAAATTATAGACACACTAAGTGCAAACCAGATGGGATAGCGTATCGCTGAAGAATGCTGTGGTAGCCATACTGGTTAAGTATACCTTGAATTCTAAATAAATCACTGACAGTATCACCAGCAACGCACCCCCACACCATCACACCTCCTCCTCCATTCTTCATGGTGGGAACTACACATGCAGAGATCATCTGCTCACCTACTCTGCAACAATTCAATAAGGAATGTCTGATTCACGCAGTCTCCTCTGAACAGTTGATGTTGATGATGTTACTTGATGTGTCTGTTACTTGAACTCTGTGAATAATTTATTTGGGCTGCAATTTCTGAGGCTGGTAACTCTAATGAACTTATCCTCTGCAGCAGAGGTAACTCTGGGTCTTCCTTTCCTGTGGCGGTCCTCATGAGAGAC
Organism: Oncorhynchus gorbuscha; assembly: GCF_021184085.1. NCBI lineage: Eukaryota > Metazoa > Chordata > Actinopteri > Salmoniformes > Salmonidae > Oncorhynchus > Oncorhynchus gorbuscha. Next base: position 89,698,842 of record NC_060181.1, on the reverse strand, counting down.
AGGTAACTCTGATGAACTTATCCTCTGCAGCAGAGGTAACTCTGGGTTTTCCTTTCCTGTGGCGGTCCTCATGAGAGACAGGTAACTCTGGGTTTTCCTTTCCTGTGGCGGTCCTCATGAGAGACAGGTAACTCTGGGTTTTCCTTTCCTGTGGCGGTCCTCATGAGAGACAGGTAACTCTGGGTTTTCCTTTCCTGTGGCGGTCCTCATGAGAGACAGGTAACTCTGGGTTTTCCTTTCCTGTGGCGGTCCTCATGAGAGACAGGTAACTCTGGGTTTTCCTTTCCTGTGGCGGTCCTCATGAGAGACAGGTAACTCTGGGTCTTCCTTTCCTGTGGCGGTCCTCATGAGAGACAGTTTCATCATAACGCTTGATTGTTTTTGCTGTTTATGATTTTTTTGAGAGGGGGATGGGGTGTAGATTCGAAGGCCTACAAAAGGGCCGTGAGGTGTCGGTTGCCCATCCCTAATCTAAGCACTTAGCAAATTATAAAAGTTTAATTGACTATGCGTATAGATGCAATTCCTTTAAACTAACTTATACTGACACAGACGATGTGAATTTGACTATTATTACTATTTTGGGTGATGGTATATGCAAGGTCATTTTCTTAGTCTGTGAGAAATGTCCAAATGACTTTGTCCACACAAAACCCTTGCAAATACCGTGGCCTACACACAAATTGAACCCACTTTATATCGACACCGCCACGCCCCAAACCAACTGAGCCATCTGCAATTGAACACTAACCCTCCAACTCTTTGTCTTTTTCCTTTTGCAGCCTGAGGAGTTTGAGGGGATCCATTCACACACCTTTCGGGTGAAGACGTTCAAGAAGAGCAAGCACTGTGGCGTGTGCAAACAGACCGTCAGTCAGGAGGGGCTAATTTGCAAAGGTTAGTACTGACCTTGCCTGCGTGTTACCATGGTAACCGGGGTCCGTCAAGGGGTCATTCAGGGTCACTTAAGGTCACTGTTTTGGTCAATGTGAGTAATTATGCTAAAATAGTCTTAAGTGGCTCTGGGGAGGTCAGGGACTTGCTAGTTTTCAATTCACTCAATGCTAGTGTGTTAATCAGGCTTTTAACTCATTTCATCGATTAGATTGATAGCTTGCTTAGTAATCAAATGGTGTTCTAGTTGGATATTGAGAATTGAATGAATGTCATAATACAATGGGACTACAGAATATAAAAAATACAGTCATAGAGGTCTGTGATTCATCAAAGCTGGATGACAGTTAGCTCAGTATTGCTACCCAGGTCTTGGTAATCCCTAGCAAACCTACAGGCTAGAGTCTAGACATTAGAGACACTGGGCTTGGCTAGCCACTAAAACCTGGCCACAGCTTCCTGGCTAGTGGAAATGTCTGGTTCTTGATAGTTCTACACATGAAGCAACATGGGGGAAGCCTGCTGGTTGTTTAGCCTGGCTTACAGAAGTGAAATATTTGTCTTGCCTCGCCCGCGGCTTTCGGAAACACATAGGCATCCAATTGGCTTGGGGAAACACAGAGGCATCCTACTGGCTTGGGGAAACACAGACAAATCCTATTGGCTTGGGGAAACACAGAGGCATCCGATTGGCTTGGGGAAACACAGACGCATCCTATTGGCTTAGGGAAACACAGAGGCATCCTACTGGCTTGGAGAAACACAGAGGCATCCTACTGGCTTGGGGAAACACAGAGGCATCCTACTGGCTTGGGGAAACACAGAGGCATCCGATTGGCTTGGGGAAACACAGAGGCATCCTACTGGCTTGGGGAAACACAGAGGCATCCTACTGGCTTGGGGAAACACAGAGGCATCCGATTGGCTTGGGGAAACACAGGCGCATCCTATTGGCTTGGGGAAACACAGAGGCATCCTACTGGCTTGGGGAAACACAGAGGCATCCTACTGGCTTGGGGAAACACAGAGGCATCCTACTGGCTTGGGGAAACATAGACAAATCCTATTGGCTTGGGGAAACACAGAGGCATCTGATTGGCTTGTGGAAACACAGACGCATCCTATTGGCTTGGGGAAACACAGAGGCATCCATTTGGCTTGGGGAACACAGAGGCATCCATCTGGCTTGGGGAAACACAGAGGCATCCATCTGGCTTGGGGAAACACAGAGGCATCCATCTGGCTTGGGGAAACACAGAGGCATCCATCTGGCTTGGGGAAACACAGAGGCATCCATCTGGCTTGGGGAAACACAGAGGCATCCATCTGGCTTGGGGAAACACAGAGGCATCCTACTGGCTTGGGGAAACACAGAGGCATCCAATTGGCTTCGGGAAACAGGCATCCAATTGGCTTGGGGAAACATAGAGGCAGAGGCATCCTATTGGCTTGGGGAAACAGAGGAATCCTATTGGCTTACTGGTTTACTCTGAATCCTGTACAGTCGTGGCCAAAAGTTTTGAGAATTACACAAATATACATTTTCACAAAGGCTGCTGCCTCAGTTTGTATGATGGCAATTTGCATATACTCCAGAATGTTATGACGAGTGATCAGATGAATTGCAATTCATTGCAAAGTCCCTCTTTGCCATGCAGAGGAACTGAATCCCCCCAAAACATTTCCATTGCATTTCAGCACTGCCACAAAAGGACCAGCTGACATCATATCAGTGATTATCTCGTTAACACAGGTGTAAGTGTTGACGAGGACAAGGCTGGAGATCACTCTGTCATGCTGATTGAGTTCAAATAACAGACCTACAAGGAAACACATGCCGTCATCATTGCTTTGCACAAAAACTGCTTCACAGGCAAGATTATTGCTGCCAGTAAGATTGCACCTAAATCAACCATTTATCGGATCATCAAGAACTTCAAGGAGAGCGGTTCAATTTTTGTGCAGCGCCCAAGAAAGTCCAGCAAGCACCAGGACCATCTCATAAAGTTGATTCAGCTGCGGGATCGGGGCACCACCAGTACAGAGCTTGCTCAGGAATGGCAGCAGGCAGGTGTGAGTGCATCTGCACACACAGTGAGGCGAAGACTTTTGGAGAATGGTCTGGTGTCAAGAAGGGCAGCAAAGAAGCCACTTCTCTCCAGGAAAAACATCAGGGACAGACTGATATTCTGCAAAAGGTACAGGGATTGGACTGCTGAGGACTGGGGCAAAGTCATTTTCTCTGATGAATCCCCTTTCCGATTGTTTGGGGCATCTGGAAAAAAGCTTGTCCGGAGAAGACAAGGTGAGAGCTACCATCAGTCCTGTGTCATGCCAACAGTAAAGCATCCTGAGGCCATTCATGTGTTGGGTTGCTCCTCAGCCAAGGGAGTGGGCTCAATCACAATTTTGTCCTAAGAACACAGCCATGAATAAAGAATGGTACCAACACATCCTCCGAGAGCAACTTCTCCCAACCATCCAGGAACAGTTTGGTGACGAACAATGCCTTTTCCAGCATGATGGAGCACCTTGCCATAAGGCAAAAGTGATAACTAAGTTGCTCGAGGGAACAAAACATTGATATTTTGGGTCCATGGCCAGGGAACTCCCCAGACCTTAATGTCATTGAGAAATTGTGGTCAATCCTCATCAGACTTAGACTGATGATGACACACACACACACACATGTGCACACACACACAACTGTAGGGCCTCAGCTCCACACTCACCCAACATGTAGTAGATTGGACCACCATGTCTGCATCCTACAAACTGATGGAAAACAGTCTTTCTATGTTGTTGACATTATACTTTCAATACCCTCTACTGGATTATCCTACACATTGCAGGTCAATGGCCCTATCATAGTGCTGTTACAGAACTAGCACTGTTTTCAACCCTCATCAGTTGATTATAACATGATGATGATAACGTGACAAGGCATTAACAGACTGATGATGATGACATGACAAGGCTGACAGTTAACAGACTGATGATGATAACGTGACAAGGCTGACAGTTAACAGACTGATGATGATAACATGACAAGGCTGACAGTTAACAGACTGATGATGATAACATGACAAGGCTGACAGTTAACAGACTGATGATGATAACATAACAAGGCTGACAGTTAACAGACTGATGATGATAACATAACAAGGCTGACAGTTAACAGACTGATGATGATAACGTGACAAGGCTGACAGTTAACAGACTGATGATGATAACATGACAAGGCTGACAGTTAACAGACTGATGATGATAACGTGACAAGGCTGACAGTTAACAGACTGATGATGATAACGTGACAAGGCTGACAGTTAACAGACTGATGATGATAACGTGACACGGCTGACAGTTAACAGACTGATGATGATAACGTGACAAGGCTGACAGTTAACAGACTGATGATGATGACATGACAAGGTTGACAGTTAACAGACTGATGATGATAACATGACAAGGCTGACAGTTAACAGACTGATGATGATAACATGACAAGGCTGACAGTTAACAGACTGATGATGACATGACAAGGCTGACAGTTAACAGACTGATGATGATAACATGACAAGGCTGACAGTTAACAGACTGATGATGATAACATGACAAGGCTGACAGTTAACAGACTGATGATGATGACATGACAAGGCTGACAGTTAACAGACTGAGACTGATGATGATAACATAACAAGGCTGACAGTTAACAGACTGATGATGATAACATAACAAGGCTGACAATTAACAGACTGATGATGATAACATGACAAGGCTGACAGTTAACAGACTGATGATGACATAACAAGGCTGACAGTTAACAGACTGATGATGAGTACATGACAAGGCTGACAGTTAACAGACTGATGATGATAACATAACAAGGCTGACAGTTAACAGACTGATGATGACATGACAAGACTGACAGTTAACAGACTGATGATGATAACATGACAAGACTACAGTTAACAGACTGAGACTGATGATGACATGACAAGACTACAGTTAACAGACTGAGACTGATGATAACATTACAACACTGAAAGTTGTCCCCGCGGGACGGTTGAGCTAATATAGGCTGATGTGATTAGCATGAGGTTGTAAGAAAAAATAACATTTCCCAGGACATAGACATGTCTGATATTGTCAGAAAGCTTAAATTATTGTTAATCTAACTGCACAGTAGCTATTACAGTGAAAGAATACCACGCTATTGTTTGAGGAGAGTGCACAGTTATGAACTTGAAAATGTATTAATAAACCAATTGGGAACATTTGGGAGTCTTGATATAACATTTTGAACATAAATAAAATGGTTCATTGAATGGTGGTTAGAGTGTTGGACTAGTAACCGAAAGGTTGCAAGTTCAAATCCCAGAGCTGACAAGGTACAAATCTGTCATTCTGCCCCTGAACATGCAGTTAACCCACTGCTCCTAGGCTGTCATTGAAAATAAGAATTTGTTCATAACTTCCCTAGTAAAATAACTTTTTAAAAAGATGTGTTTATCTCAATATCAAATATTTTCTGAGTAACAATTAAGTACCTTTCTGTATTAGTTTTCCATTAAAATAAAATAAAATACCAAACTAGCTATTTAGCAAAACATTTTTCTCAAGCAATAAGGACTGTCTGAGAGTGGGGAGGGATATGTAATGTGAAAACTAGGATGTTATTGGCATTGAAGTTTGGAACACATCCAACACATGGTTTCCATGTGCTTAATACCTTTCCATTCACTCCATTCCAGACATTATTATGAGCCGTCCTCCTCTCAACAGCCTCCACTGCTGTTCAGACTGCATTTTCAACCAGCAGCTATCAGGAAATTAGACATTTTTTACAGTGTTACTTTCATCAGTTGTTGTACAGTATGATACAAAACGTAAGAAAAACAAAATCTTGAATGCCCCCGGGCGTTTAAGAAATGCAGAAATGATGTTGAGTCATGATCACCACTAGAGGGAAGCAGAGCATCAAATATGCTGCAGCAAACACAGACTGACTACCTGCAGAGTTCTTTGAATTGTAGTATTTGTCACGAGTACCTCATTAATTTATACATCAACAAAGTATTGGAAAAGATTTGAACTTTATAGGGGTTTCCAACCCTGTTCCTGGAGAGAGACCCTCCTGTAGGTTTTAACTCCAACCCTGTTCCTGGACAGAGACCCTCCTGTAGGTTTTAACTCTAACCCTGTTCCTGGACAGAGACCCTCCTGTAGGTTTTAACTCTAACATTGTTCCTGGAGAGATACCCTCCTGTAGGTTTTTAACTCTAATCCTGTTCCTGGACAGAGACCCTCCTGTAGGTTTTAACTCTAACCCTGTTCCTGGACAGAGACCCTCCTGTAGGTTTTTAACTCTAACATTGTTCCTGGAGAGATACCCTCCTGTAGGTTTAAACTCTAACCCTGTTCATGGAGAGATACCCTCCTGTAGGTTTAAACTCTAACCCTGTTCCTGGAGAGATACCCTCCTGTAGGTTTAAACTCTAACCCTGTTCATGGAGAGATACCCTCCTGTAGGTTTAAACTCTAACCCTGTTCATGGAGAGATACCCTCCTGTAGGTTTTAACTCTAACCCTGTTCCTGGACAGAGACCCTCCTGTAGGTTTTTAGCTCTAACCCTGTTCCTGGAGAGATACCCTCCTGTAGGTTTTTAACTCTAATCCTGTTCCTGGAGAGAGACCCTCCTGTAGGTTTAAACTCTAACCCTGTTCATGGAGAGATACCCTCCTGTAGGTTTAAACTCTAACCCTGTTCCTGGAGAGATACCCTCCTGTAGGTTTAAACTCTAACCCTGTTCATGGAGAGATACCCTCCTGTAGGTTTAAACTCTAACCCTGTTCATGGAGAGATACCCTCCTGTAGGTTTTAGCTCTAACCCTGTTCCTGGAGAGAGACCCTCCTGTAGGTTTAAACTCTAACCCTGTTCCTGGAGAGATACCCTCCTGTAGGTTTTAACTCTAACCCTGTTCATGGAGAGATACCCTCCTGTAGGTTTTTAGCTCTAACCCTGTTCCTGGAGAGATACCCTCCTGTAGGTTTTTAACTCTAACCCTGTTCCTGGAGAGATACCCTCCTGTAGGTTTTAACTCTAATCCTGTTCCTGGAGAGATGCCCTCCTGTAGGTTTTAACTCTAACCCTGTTCCTGGAGATACCTTCCTGTAGGTTTTAGCTCTAACCCTGTTCCTGGAGAGAGACCCTCCTGTAGGTTTTAACTCCAACGACAGTCTAATGTAGTGGTCAGAGCATGGTACATGAGTTGTCTGATGTCTGTGACAGTCTAATGTAGTGTCTGCGCCTGTCTTTGCGTGTGTGTGTACTGTACGTGTGTGTGTTGCACATATGAGAGAGGAAATATCTCAGCCCTCGTTCCATCTCTCTAGCTGGGCTCAGCCCATGCCTTTGGGAGTCCAGACCCATTGCAAAGGACCTGGTTGAGGGAATAGCCCCGTTTTCCTCACTAGCCGCTCTCCTCACTACGCGCTCTCCTCACTACGCGCTCTCCCACTACCCGCTCTCTCCTACCCGCTCTCCTCACTACCCACTCTCCTCACTACGCGCTCTCCCACTACCCGCTCTCCTCACTACGCGCTCTCCCACTACCCGCTCTCTCCTACCCGCTCTCCTCACTACCTGCTCTCCTCACTACCCACTCTCCTCACTACCCGCTCTCTCTACTACCTGCTCTCCTCACTACCCACTCTCCCTACTACCCGCTCTCCTCACTACCCACTCTCCCTACTACCCACTCTCCTCACTACCCGCTCTCCCTACTACCCGCTCTCCTCACTACCCACTCTCCTCACTACCTGCTCTCCTCACTACCCGCTCTCCCTACTACCCGCTCTCCTCACTACCCACTCTCCTCACTACCTGCTCTCCTCACTACCCACTCTCCTCACTACCTGCTCTCCTCACTACCCACTCTCCTCACTATCTGCTCTCCTCACTACCCGCTCTCCTCACTACCCACTCTCCTCACTACGCGCTCTCCCACTACCCGCTCTCCTCACTACGCGCTCTCCCACTACCCGCTCTCTCCTACCCGCTCTCCTCACTACCTGCTCTCCTCACTACCCACTCTCCTCACTACCCGCTCTCTCTACTACCTGCTCTCCTCACTACCCGCTCTCCCTACTACCCGCTCTCCTCACTACCCACTCTCCTCACTACCTGCTCTCCTCACTACCCACTCTCCTCACTACCCGCTCTCTCTACTACCTGCTCTCCTCACTACCCGCTCTCTCCTACCCGCTCTCCTCACTACCTGCTCTCCTCACTACCCACTCTCTTCACTACCCGCTCTCCCCACTACCCGCTCTGTAACATCAACATTAAGGCTTTTCTGTGTACTCCTCTACCCCTCTATCCATCCTCTTCGTCCCCTCTTATCCCTCTTCCATCGTTCCCCCTCTCCTTTATTTCTGCTCTGTTTACACTGCAGAGCTCTAACTTCCTAACAAGGGAAAAGCCTGACTGGGCCCTTGTGCGCCAGCCACCTTCACACCCAATATGGAAGTCCTCCTCTCTCTGTCTTCCCCTTGTACCCCATGGGTCAGTGTATCTGGACTCTGTGACAGGGTGGGTGGAGCACAGTTCAGTGGTATTCCAGAGAACAATATAGTGGAGAGGAAACCACTTTTTATGGTAGTTCATGAGGTGAGCACTTTCTGCCTTTGGTGCAATACTTAAAGGGATACATTAGGATTTAGCATGTCTTCCCACTTACACAGAGCCAGACAAACTCCTGGATGCCCTTTTATGTCTCTGCATGCAGTTTGAAGGAAGTTGAAGGTAGCATCTCATTAGTTCCATTAAATACTAGCCAACTCCTCTGAAAAGCAGGGAAATATACCTTTTCACTACTCCACAGCTGGGTGGTTTGTCATTTATAGTCTTATAAAGCTCTACATAGTAATCAATAGTTTATAAATGTGTTAATTACACTTGATGTATAGCATTTGTAACACTCCATTCTTTTTAGTATTCAAACAGTGCCATGCTCTTCGACTGGATAAAATAAGTGTATTTAGCTGGACCCTGGGAACCAGAGTCTCCTCTGGGTTGTAGTGTGCTGTAGGTTTTCACTGGGAACCAGAGTCTCCTCTGGGTTGTAGTGTGCTGTAGGTTTTCACTGGGAACCAGAGTCTCCTCTGGGTTGTAGTGTGCTGTAGGTTTTCACTGGGAACCAGATTCTCCTCTGGGTTGTAGTGTGCTGTAGGTTTTCACTGGGAACCAGATTCTCCTCTGGGTTGTAGTGTGCTGTAGGTTTTCACTGGGAACCAGAGTCTCCTCTGGGTTGTAGTGTGCTGTAGGTTTTCACTGGGAACCACAGACTCCTCAGGGTTGTAGTGTGCTGTAGGTTTTCACTGGGAACCAGAGTCTCCTCTGGGTTGTAGTGTGCTGTAGGTTTTCACTGGGAACCAGATTCTCCTCTGGGTTGTAGTGTGCTGTAGGTTTTCACTGGGAACCAGATTCTCCTCAGGGTTGTAGTGTGCTGTAGGTTTTCACTGGGAACCAGAGTCTCCTCTGGGTTGTAGTGTGCTGTAGGTTTTCACTGGGAACCAGAGTCTCCTCTGGGTTGTAGTGTGCTGTAGGTTTTCACTGGGAACCAGAGTCTCCTCTGGGTTGTAGTGTGCTGTAGGTTTTCACTGGGAACCAGAGTCTCCTCTGGGTTGTAGTGTGCTGTAGGTTTTCACTGGGAACCACATTCTCCTCTGGGTTGTAGTGTGCTGTAGGTTTTCACTGGGAACCAGATTCTCCTCTGGGTTGTAGTGTGCTGTAGGTTTTCACTGGGAACCAGAGTCTCCTCTGGGTTGTAGTGTGCTGTAGGTTTTCACTGGGAACCAGAGTCTCCTCTGGGTTGTAGTGTGCTGTAGGTTTTCACTGGGAACCAGAGTCTCCTCTGGGTTGTAGTGTGCTGTAGGTTTTCACTGGGAACCAGAGTCTCCTCTGGGTTGTAGTGTGCTGTAGGTTTTCACTGGGAACCAGATTCTCCTCTGGGTTGTAGTGTGCTGTAGGTTTTCACTGGGAACCAGATTCTCCTCAGGGTTGTAGTGTGCTGTAGGTTTTCACTGGGAACCAGAGTCTCCTCTGCTGTAGGTTTTCACTGTCTCCTCAGGGTTGTAGTGTGCTGTAGGTTTTCACTGGGAACCAGAGTCTCCTCTGGGTTGTAGTGTGCTGTAGGTTTTCACTGGGAACCAGATTCTCCTCAGGGTTGTAGTGTGCTGTAGGTTGCTGTAGGTTTTCACTGGGAACCAGATTCTCCTCAGGGTTGTAGTGTGCTGTAGGTTTTCACTGGGAACCAGATTCTCCTCTGGGTTGTAGTGTGCTGTAGGTTTTCACTGGGAACCAGATTCTCCTCAGGGTTGTAGTGTGCTGTAGGTTTTCACTGGGAACCAGATTCTCCTCTGGGTTGTAGTGTGCTGTAGGTTTTCACTGGGAACCAGAGTCTCCTCTGGGTTGTAGTGTGCTGTAGGTTTTCACTGGGAACCAGAGTCTCCTCTGGGTTGTAGTGTGCTGTAGGTTTTCACTGGGAACCAGATTCTCCTCAGGGTTGTAGTGTGCTGTAGGTTTTCACTGGGAACCAGATTCTCCTCAGGGTTGTAGTGTGCTGTAGGTTTTCACTGGGAACCAGATTCTCCTCTGGGTTGTAGTGTGCTGTAGGTTTTCACTGGGAACCAGATTCTCCTCAGGGTTGTAGTGTGCTGTAGGTTTTCACTGGGAACCAGAGTCTCCTCTGGGTTGTAGTGTGCTGTAGGTTTTCACTGGGAACCAGAGTCTCCTCTGGGTTGTAGTGTGCTGTAGGTTTTCACTGGGAACCAGATTCTCCTCTGGGTTGTAGTGTGCTGTAGGTTTTCACTGGGAACCAGAGTCTCCTCAGGGTTGTAGTGTGCTGTAGGTTTTCACTGGGAACCAGAGTCTCCTCTGGGTTGTAGTGTGCTGTAGGTTTTCACTGGGAACCAGAGTCTCCTCTGGGTTGTAGTGTGCTGTAGGTTTTCACTGGGAACCAGAGTCTCCTCTGGGTTGTAGTGTGCTGTAGGTTTTCACTGGGAACCAGAGTCTCCTCTGGGTTGTAGTGTGCTGTAGGTTTTCACTGGGAACCAGAGTCTCCTCTGGGTTGTAGTGTGCTGTAGGTTTTCACTGGGAACCAGAGTCTCCTCTGGGTTGTAGTGTGCTGTAGGTTTTCACTGGGAACCAGATTCTCCTCAGGGTTGTAGTGTGCTGTAGGTTTTCACTGGGAACCAGAGTCTCCTCTGGGTTGTAGTGTGCTGTAGGTTTTCACTCTGTCACTTCTCTCAAGGCCTTTAATTAAATAATCAAAGAGACTCTCAAATGTTAGTGCAAATGTAGTCTTGAGGTGTCTAAGTATAAACTAAATGGCATGAACTAATTATACCAGCCTGTGTTGTTATATTACAACACAAGACTACAGTTAACATCAGTGCTCAGGACAAGCACATCCACTCTATCCTAGTTCAGAAGAAATACTATGAGGTCATTTTTTAAACTCAAGTATATCTGAATGAATATACAGTGGGGAGAACAAGTATTTGATTCACTGCCGATTTTGCAGGTTTTCAGACTTACAAAGCATGTAGAGGTCTGTACTTTTTATCATAGGTACACTTCAACTGTGAGAGACTGAATCTAAAACAAAAATCCAGAAAATCACATTGTATGATTTTTAAGTAATTAATTTGTATTTTATTGCATGACATAAGTATTTGATACATCAGAAAAGCAGCACTTTATATTTGGTACAGAAACCTTTGTTTGCAATTACAGAGATCATACGTTTCCTGTAGTTCTTGACCAGGTTTGCACACACTGCAGCAGGGATTTTGGCCCACTCCTCCATACAGACCTTCTCCAGATCCTTCGGGTTTCGGGGCTGTCGCTGGGCAATACGGACTTTCAGCTCCCTCCAAAGATTTTCTATTGGGTTCAGGTCTGGAGACTGGCTAGGCCACTCCAGGACCTTGAGATGCTTCTTACAATGCGACTCCTTAGTTGCCCTGGCTGTGTGTTTCGGGTCGTTGTCATGCTGGAAGACCCATCTTCAATGCTCTTACTGAGGGAAGGAGGTTGTTGGCCAAGATCTCGCGATACATGGCCTCATCCATCCTCCCCTCAATACGGTGCAGTCGTCCAGTCCCCTTTGCAGAAAAGCATCCCCAACGAATGATGTTTCCACCTCCATGCTTCATGGTTGGGATGGTGTTCTTGGGGTTGTACTCATCCTTCTTCTTCCTCCAATCATGGCGAGTGGAGTTTAGACCAAAAAGCTCTATTTTTGTCTCATCAGACCACATGACCTTCTCCCATTCCTCCTCTGGATCATCCAGATGGTCATTGGCAAACTTCAGACGGGCCTGGACATGCGCTGACTTGAGAAGGGGGATCTTGCGTGCGCTGCAGGATTTTAATCCATGACGGCGTAGTGTGTTACTAATGGTTTTCTGGGACTGTGGTCCCAGCTCTCTTCCGGTCATTGACTAGGTCCTGCCGTTTAGTTCTGGGCTGATCCCTCACCTTCCTCATGATCATTGATGCCCCACAAGGTGAGATCTTGCATGGAGCCCCAGACCGAAGGTGATTGACCGTCATCTTGAACTTCTTCCATTTTCTAATAATTGTGCCAACAGTTGTTGCCTTCTCACCAAGCTGCTTGCCTATTGTCCTGTAGCCCATCCCAGCCTTGTGCAGGTCTACAATTGTATCCCTGATGTCCTTACACAGCTCCCTGGTATTGGCCATTGTGGAGAGGTTGGAGTCTGTTTGATTGAGTGTGTGGACAGGTGTATTTTATACAGTTAATGAGTTCAAACAGGTGCAGTTAATACAGGTAATGAGTGGAGAACAGGAGGGCATCTTAAAGAAAAACTAACAGGTCTGTGAGAGCCAGAATTCTTACTGGTTGGTAGGTGTTCAAATACTTATGTCATGCAATAAAATGCAAATTAATTACTTAAAAAATCATACAATGTGACTTTCTGGATTTTTGTTTTAGATTCCGTCTCTCACAGTTGAAGTGTACCTATAATAAAAATGACAGACCTCTACATGCTTTGTAAGTAGGAAAACCTGCAAAATCAGCAGTGTATCAAATACTTGTTCTCCCCACTGTAAATAGACTAAGCATCTATTGTAATACAGTCTAAATTAGTATGGTTAGTCTAGTTTGAAGTATGGTTCATCTCTATCCATCTTGGACTATTCTACCCCTATTCTACAACCAAACCCAGACAAGCTTCTCAGCTCTCACACCATGGCTCTCTTCATACCCTGACTCTCTCTCTCCATACCCTGACTCTCTTCATACACTGACTCTATCGCTCCATACCATGACTCTCTCTCTCCAGACCCTGACTCTCTCTCTCTCCAGACCCTGACTCTCTCTCTCCAGACCCTGACTCTCTCTTTCTCCAGACCCTGACTCTCTCTCTCCAGAACCTGACTCTCTCTCTCTCCAGACCCTGACTCTCTCTCTCTCCAGATCCTGTCTCTCTCCAGACCCTGTCTCTCTCTAGACCCTGTCTCTCTCCCCAGGCCCTGACTCTCTCTCTCCATACCCCGATTCTCTCTCTCCATACCCTGACTCTCTCTCTCTCTTCATACCCTGACTCTCTCTCTCCATACCCTGTCTCTCTCTACAGACCCTCTCTCTCCATACCCTGACTCTCTCTCTCCATACCCTGTCTCTCTCTACAGACCCTCTCTCTCTTCATACCCTGACTCTCTCCATACCCTGACTCCCTCTCTTCAGACCCTGTCTCTCTCTACAGACCCTGTCTCTCCATACCCTGACTCTCTCTCTCCATACCCTGTCTCTCTCTACAGACCCTCTCTCTCTTCATACCCTGACTCTCTCCATACCCTGACTCCCTCTCTTCAGACCCTGTCTCTCTCTACAGACCCTCTCTCTCCATACCCTGACTCTCTCTCTCCATACCCTGTCTCTCTCTACAGACCCTCTCTCTCTTCATCCCTGACTCTTTCCATACCCTGACTCTCTCCATACCCTGACTCTCTCTCTCTTCAGACCCTGCCTCTCTCTCCATACCCTGACTCTATCTCTCTCCATACCCTGACTCTCTCTCTCTTCAGACCCTGTCTCTCTCTCCATACCCTGACTCTCTCTCCATACCCTGACTCTCTCCAACCCTGACTCTCTCTCTTCAGACCCTGTCTCTCTCTAAAGACCCTCTCTCTCTTCAGACCCTGTCTCTCTCTCCATACCCTGATTCTCTCTTTCCATATCCTGACTCTTGCCATACCCTGACTCTCTCTCTCTCCATACCCTCACTCTCTCTCTCTCTCTCTCTTCATACCCTGACTCTCTCTCTTCAGACCCTGTCTCTCTCTCCAGAACCTCTCTCTCGTCATACCCTGTCTCTCTCTTCAGACCCTTCAGACCCTGTCTCTCTCTTCAGACCCTGTCTCTCTCTTCAGACTCTTGTCTCCCTCTTTTCATACCCTGACTCTCTCTCTTCATACCCTTTTTCTCTCTATCTCCAGAACCCCTCTCTCTCTCTCCATACCCTGACTCTCTCTCTTCAGACCCTGTCTCTCTCTTCAGACCCTGACTCTCTCTCTTTAGACCCTGACTCTCTCTCTCCATACCCTGACTCTCTGCCTTCAGACCCTGTCTCTCTCTTCAGACCCTGTCTCCCTCTTTTCATACCCTGACTCTCTCTCTCTTCATACCATTTTTCTCTCTATCTTCAGACCCTCTCTCTCTCTCTTCAGACCCTGACTCTCTCTCTTTAGACCCTGACTCTCTCTCTTCAGACCCTGACTCTCTCTCTTCAGACCCTGACTCTCTCTCCAGACCCTGACTCTCTCTCCACACCCTGACTCTCTCCAGGCCCTGACTCTCTCTCTTTAGACCCTGACTCTCTCTCTCCATACCCTGACTCTCTGCCTTCAGACCCTGTCTCTCTCTTCAGACCCTGTCTCCCTCTTTTCATACCCTGACTCTCTCTCTCTTCATACCCTGACTCTCTCTCTCTTCATACCATTTTTCTCTCTATCTTCAGACCCTCTCTCTCTCTCTTCAGACCCTGACTGTCTCTCTTTAGACCCTGACTCTCTCTCTTCAGACCCTGTCTCTCTCTTCAGACCCTGACTCTCTCTCTTTAGACCCTGACTCTGTCTCTTTAGACCCTGACTCTCTCTCTTCAGACCCTGACTCTCTCTCTTTAGACCCTGACTCTCTCTCCAGACCCTGACTCTCTCTCCATACCCTGACTCTCTCCAGACCCTGTCTCTCTCTTCAGACCCTGTCTCTCTCTTCAGACCCTGTCTCCCTCTTTTCATACCCTGACTCTCTCTCTCTTCATACCCTTTCTCTCTCTATCTCCAGACCCTCTCTCTCTCTCTCTTCATACTCTGACTCTCTCTCTCTCTCTTCATACCCTGCCTCTCTCTCTCTTCATACCCTGCCTCTCTCTCTCTCTTCATACCCTGCCTCTCTCTCTCTCTTCATACCCTGACTCTCTCTCTCTCTTCAGACCATGTCTCTCTTTTTAGACCCTGTCTCTTTCTTCAGACCCTGTCTCTCGCCAGACCGTGCTCTCTCTCTTCAGGCCCTGCTCTCTCTCGCCAGATCCTGCTCTTTTCAGACCCACGAGCACCAAACCCCAGACCCCGGTAGTGGGCAGCATCAGTCTTTAACAGTCAATAATATTTTACTTTGACCATAAGAGTAAACATGTTGAACTTTGACGAGGTAGAATTTAAATACACTCTTTTAATTTACTCAGTGATGCATTTCCTTCCGCTCAGCAATGCTTGAATGTAATACTTTTTAGGAAATGTAAACTAACTATGAATTCCTTTTTTTCTCCCATCTTCTAGTGTGCCGGCTGACTTGCCACAAGACATGTGAAGTGAAGGTAAGAGCAGCAGCTTTTCTCAGGGCTCTTATGTTGCCGAATGGGCATGTCTAAGCAATGGGAACGCAGTCTTTTTTTAGGCAGCTACACTTTTTACATGTAGGTTGTTATGAACTGTCATTACATCTTATGTCATCACGTCACATCTCAAGTGCACAAGAGTCAAGTGCAGTGTAGCTCTACCAAGTCATCATCTGTTGACACAACAGGAGGCTGCTGAGGGGAGGAGGGCTCATAATAATGGCCGGAACGGAGAGCGAATGGAATGGCATCAAAACACATGGAAACCATGGAAACCATGTGTTTTACTATTTGATACCATTGTACTGATTTCTATTCCCGCCCATTACCATGAGCCCGTCCTGCCAAATTACAATGCCACCAACCTCCTGTGGTTAGCTCTTAGTGCTTTAGTTAGCTCAACTCTCTTTCCTTCAAAGCCAAGCAGAGCTTATCAGAAGGTAATGTTGTGTTAATGAGGTGGACGGGACCTCGGCAGGAACAGTGTTCCTGCACTCCTAATGTCGGAGGAATCTGAAAACAAGTGCAGGCTGTCCCAGTATGTGTTTGACTTGGCTGAGCCTTTGTATGTTCGACATCACCCCCTTCTAAAAATAAACGGCAGCTCGCTACATGGTCGACGGGCTTGGTGTTTTTGAAGGGGGGGCACTTAGAAGAAGATGGGAAGTAGTGATGGAAAGAGAGAGAGGGGTGGTGAAGGAGGGATGGAGATGAGAAAAAATAGATTTTTTACAATACGTTGCAGTGAGAGATTTACTAGACTTTAGATTTATAACACACACACACACACACACACACACACACACACACACACACACACACACACACACACACACACACACACACACACACACACACACACACACACACACACACACACACACACACACACACACACACACACACACACACACACACACACACACACACACACACACACACACACGTCACAGCCCTTCATCTGGCAGCCATTACTGAAATGTTCCAGAGCTGCCAGCTCTCCCCAGCTCCCTATACCCTCCTCAGTTCTAACCAGCTCTACCCACTACCCTTCTCCAGCTCTACCCAGCTCCCTCTGCCCTCCTCCAGCTCTACCCAGCCTCCTATACCCTCCTCCAGTTCTACCCAGCTCCCTATACCCTCCTCCAACTCTACCCAGCCTCCTATACCCTCCTCCGACTCTACCCAGCTTCCTCTGCCTTCCTCAGTTCTACCCAGCTCCCTATACCCTCCTCCAACTCTACCCAGCTTCCTCTGCCCTCCTCAGTTCTACCCAGCCTCCTATACCCTCCTCCAACTCTACCCAGCTTCCTCTGCCTTCCTCAGTTCTACCCAGCTCCCTCTGCCCTCCTCCAACTCTACCCAGAAGATTTACCAGTCAGTTTCATATGAGGGGTGAAGGTTTACCAGTCAGTCTCATAGGAGGGGTGAAGGTTTACCAGCCAGTCTCATAGGAGGGGTGAAGGTTTACCAGTCAGTCTCATAGGAGGGGTGAAGGTTTACCAGTCAGTCTCATAGGAGGGGTGAAGGTTTACCAGTCAGTCCCAATAGGAGGGGCGAAGGTTTACCAGTTAGTCCCAATAGGAGGGGTGAAGGTTACCAGTCAGTCTCATAGGAGGGGTGAAGGTTTACCAGTCAGTCTCATAGGAGGGGTGAAGGTTTACCCATCAGTCTCATAGGAGGGGTGAAGGTTTACCATTTAGTCCCAATAGGAGGGGCGAAGGTTTACCAGTCAGTCCCAATAGGAGGGGCGAAGGTTTACCAGTCAGTCCCAATTGGAGGGGCGAAGGTTTACCAGTTAGTCCCAATAGGAGGGGTGAAGGTTTACCAGTCAGTCCCAATAGGAGGGGCGAAGGTTTACCAGTTAGTCCCAATAGGAAGGGCGAAGACAAATTAGCTCAAGCTAACGCAATGCATTTGGTTGATGACTGTGTGTAATTCAATGTGTCAGTGTTTTAATTGCATCCATCTCAATTCAGATAAATTAATAAGTAAATAAATAGTCGCCTAACTGGGGAAACGTTCTGAAGCAGTGAGTAATGAGCAGCCCATGTGACCTCTTCTTGGTCTACTGGTTCTTACAATGACAACAAACTGTATTTCAATCAATGCAACCCCGCAACAAATACATCCCATTCATGACCCCACAACTAATCTGACTTAATAATACGAGGACGTGATTGAAACCCATGAAAACATATCAAACAAAAACAATAAGAAAATGTGATGAGTGAAGGGGTAGAACATATGAAGAGAGAAGTAACACAATATGAAAAGGTCTTCTCCCCGAGAGGTGTTGTTGTTGGAGTTCTTTGCTAGGAAGGAACACGTGCAGGAATTCTGTGAACCCAGGGTTGATTTGTGAAGACAGGTCCGGAACGCAGAGACTTCATTATTTCTTAATTAAATGGTGATGAGGAGTACAATCCAAACTTCTCTCAATCAGCAAACATGGACATACCTGGACAAACCTCCATCTTCTCTAATCAGACAAATATTCCCTCAGAGATTGGCCTTGGCAGGTCGCAATTTACTTTTAGACTTGACATGAAAAAAACATTTATGTCGTGAATGATAGTTGATGAAGGCTAGCTCGATCGCTATCAGCTTTCGATCAAACTTGAATCGCCTTGAATTCATTATTCATGAAGAATTTACAAGTTAAATATATAAGGTTAAGGTGCTCCCATTGCCCCTAAGCTTTTCCTTAGTTTTGATTAATATGTGATCTTACACTTCTGGAATCCAAGTGGTGGTAATAACTCTGTCATGCTGAGACAGTTTCCACACTGACTCGCTACAGGGAGAAATCTCCACATCCATATTTAGATAAGATTCGCACGTAGCCCCTGCATAACCTCTGCTACTAAAAAACAAATGGTCAGACTGCATGAACGACAGTATGTCACTGTGTGTGTGTGTGTGTGTGTGCGCGTGTGCGTGCGCGTGAGTGTGTGCGTGTGCGTGCGTGTGCGTGCGTGCGTGCGCGTGTGTGCGTGTGTGTGTGTGAGTTTTGTGCATCTGAGAGAGAGATGTAAAGTAAAAGTGAGAGTATGTCAGAAGTATTTGGAGGAAGAGAGAGAATTGTGGGGCCTCAGTAATGCTAGATGAAGATTTGTGGGAAGAGGACTTGGAACTAATGGGAAACACAGCTTCATCCAATCCAATGGGAGATGTCAGTTCGATGTTTGTCTATATTTTCGTGTCTGAGTACAGGTGCTGCTTGCTCCGTGCCATCATGTCATCCACTAAATACCAGTGCCAAATGGACCTGTCCTTTCCACTACCCTTTCTTCAGACATGTGCATCTTGTTTGTTCATCTTTTTTAAAATTTAACCTTTATATAACCAGGCAAATCAGTTAAGAACAAATTATTATTTGCTATGACGGGCCTACCCCGGCCAAACCCGGACGACGCTGGTCCAATTGTGTGCCGCCCTATGGGGACTCTCAATCACAGGCCGGATGTGATACAGCCTGGATTCAAACCAGGGACTGCAGTGACGCCTCTTGCACTGAGATGCAGTGTCTTAGACCGCTGCGCCACTCGGGAGCTTCATAGCTTTCAGTGTGTCAACTCCACAACACAGTTTTTAGATGACGGAGGCTCAGAGACGCCATCAGTAATTGTATTTACTGTAATAAACGTAACAGTTCAATGGCAGTTCAATGATATTGCCTTGAACTCAGCTGAAGACGGTTCGGTGGTATTGCCTTGAACACAGCCGAAGACGGTTCGGTGGTATTGCCTTGAACTCAGCCGAAGACGGTTCGGTGGTATTGCCTTGAACTCAGCCGAAGACGGTTCGGTGGTATTGCCTTGAACTCAGCCGAAGACGGTTCGGTG
Source organism: Oncorhynchus gorbuscha (assembly GCF_021184085.1). NCBI lineage: Eukaryota > Metazoa > Chordata > Actinopteri > Salmoniformes > Salmonidae > Oncorhynchus > Oncorhynchus gorbuscha. The sequence continues at coordinate 89,679,165 of NC_060181.1, read as the reverse complement.
GTATTGCCTTGAACTCAGCCGAAGACGGTTCGGTGGTACTGCCTTGAACTCAGCTGAAGACGGTTCGGTGGTACTGCCTTGAACTCAGCTGAAGACGGTTCGGTGGTATTGCCTTGAACTCAGCTGAAGAGGGTTCAGTGGTATTGCCTTGAACTCAGCCGAACCCAGATTCAGCCAAGTCTGGTTGACTAGACTGTGGGACGGACCTGATTTGGAATTCCAAAGGTGAACGAAATGAATTGTAAGTCTCTGGTGGGTTGTAAATATAGGTGAATGGTGGTAGAAGAAAGGTAAGCTATTCTCTAGGCAACATTGGGACTGCAGTGGCGGGAGTGTGTAACCAGGCTGAATCTGAAACCGAACACTTCGAGCACTTTGAGGTTTCACGGGTCAATCGAGTCCATCTCAAATGTTGTTGAGTCATCGAGTGCTCCACAGTGTCCTTCAGAAGCCTCTTGATCGAGTGGGTATCCTATACCGACTCAAATCAAATCAAATTTTATTTGTCACATATACATGGTTCACAGATGTTAATGCAAGTGTAGCGAAATGCTTGTGCTTCTAGTTCCGACAATGCAGTAATAACCAACGAGTAATCTAACCCAACAATTCCACAACAACTACCTTATGCACACAAGTGTAAAGGGATGAAGAATATGTACATAAAAATATATGAATGAGTGATGGTACAGAACGGCATAGGCAAGATGCAGTAGATGGTATCGAGTACATGATATACATATGAGATGAGTAATGTAGGGTATGTACACATTATATTAAGTGGCATTGTTTAAAGTGGCTAGTGATACATTTTTACATCAATTTTTTCCATTATTAAAGTAGCTGGAGTTGAGTCAGTATGTTGGCAGCAACCACTCAATGTTCGTGGTGGCTGTTTAACAGTCTGATGGCCTTGAGATAGAAGCTGTTTTTCAGTCTCTCGGTCCCTGCTTTGATGCACCTGTACCGACCTCGCCTTCTGGATGATAGCAGGGTGAACAGGCAGTGGCTCGGGTGGTTGTTGTCCTTGATGATCTTTTTGGCCTTCCTGTGACATCGGGTGGTGTAGGTGTCCTGGAGGGCAGGTAGTTTGCACCCGGTGATGCGTTGTGCAGACCTCACTACCCTCTGGAGAGCCTTACGGTTGAGGGTGGAGCAGTTGCCGTACCAGGCGGTGATACAGCCCGACAGGATGCTCTCGAATTGTGCATCTGTAAAGGTTTGTGAGTGGTTTTGGTGACAAGCCAAATTTCTTCAGCCTCCTGAGGTTGAAGAGGCGCTGCTGCGCCTTCTTCACCATGCTGTCTGTGTGGGTGGACCCATTCAGTTTGTCCGTGATGTGTACACCAAGGAACTTAAAACTTACAACCCTCTCCACTACTGTCCCGTCGATGTGGATAGGGGGGTGCTCCCTCTGCTATTTCCTGAAGTCCACGATCATCTCCTTTGTTTTGTTGACGTTGAGTGTGAGGTTATTTTTCTGACACCACACTCCGAGGGCCCTCGCCTCCTCCCTGTAGGCCGTCTCATTGTTGTTGGTTGTCAAGCCTACCACTGTAGTGTCGTCTGCAAACTTGATGATTGAGTTGGAGGCGTGCATGGTCACGCAGTTGTGGGTGAACAGGGAGTACAGGAGATGGCTCAGAACGCACCCTTGTGGGGCACCAGTGTTGAGGATCAGCGGGGTGGAGATGTTGTTACCTACCCTCACCACCTGTGGGCGGCCCGTCAGGAAGTCCAGTACCCAGTTGCACAGGGCAGGGTCTCGAGCTTGATGATGAGTTTGGAGGGTACTATGGTGTTAAATGCTGAGCTGTAGTCGATGAACAGCATTCTCACATAGGTATTCTTTCTTGTCCAGATGGGTTAGGGCAGTGTGGTTGCGATTGCGTCGTCTGTGGACCTATTGGGGCAGTAAGTAAATTGGAGTGGGTCTAGTCGTTTAGCTCAGTTACCTTAGCTTTCTTGGGAACAGGAACAATGGTGGGCCTCTTGAAGCATGTGGGAACAGCAGACTGGTATAGGGATTGATTGAATATGTCCGTAAACACACCAGCCAGCTGGTCTGCGCATGCTCTGAGGACGCGGCTGGTGATGCCGTCTGGGCCTGCAGCCTTGCGAGGTTTAACATGTTTAAATGTACTCACGTCGGCTGCTGTGAAGGAGAGTCCTCAGGTTTTGGTAGCGGGCCGTGTCAGTGGCACTGTATTGTCCTCAAAGCGAGCAAAGAAATGATTTAGTCTCTCTGGGAGCAAGACTTCCTGGTCCGCGACTGGGCTGGTTTTCTTTTTGTAATCTGTGATTGACTGTAGACCCTGTCACATATACCTCGTGTCTGAGCCGTTGGATTGCGACTCTACATTGTCTCTATACTGATGCTTAGCTTGTTTGATTGCCTTGCGGAGGGAATAGCGACACTATTTGTATTCGGTCTTGTTTCCGGTCACCTTGCCCTGGTTAAAAGCAGTGGTTCGTGCTTTCAGTTTCGTGCGAATGCTGCCATCAATCCACGGTTTCTGGTTTGGGAATGTTTTAATACTTGCTGTGAGTACGACATCGCTGATGCACTTGCTAATAAACTCGCTCACCGAATCAGCATATTCGTCAATGTTGTTGTTTGACGCATTGGGGAACATTTCCCAATCCACGTGATCGAAGCAATCTTGAAGCTTGGAATCCGATTGGTCGGACCAGCATTGAACAGACCTGACCGCGGGAGCTTTTTGTTTTAGTCTATGTCTATGGGCTGGGAGCAACAAAATGGCGTCGTGGTCAGCTTTTCCATAAGGAGGGCGGGGGAGGGCCTTCTATGCGTCGCGGAATTTAGAATAACGATGATCCAGGTTTTTACCAGCCCTGGTAGCACAATCAATATGCTGATAGAATTTAGGGGGTCTTGTTTTCAGATTGGCCTTGTTAAAGCCCCCAGCTACAATGAATGCAGCCTCAGGATATTTAGCAGACGCTTTTATCCAAAGCGACTTACAGTCATGTGTGCATACATTCTACATGGGTGGTCCCGGGGATCGAACCCACTACCCTGGCATTACAAGCGCCATGCTCTACCAACTGAGCTACAGAAAGACCATATATGTGGTTTGCAGTTTACATAGAGTCAAATAAAGTTTGTTCAGCGCTGTCGATGTGTCTGCTTGGGGGAATATATGCGGCTGTGATTATAATCAAAGAGAATTCTCTTGGTAGATAATGCGGTCAACATTTGATTGTGAGGAATTCTAAGTCAGGTGAACAGAAGGACTTGAGTTCCTGTATGTTGCAATGACTGGACATTGGCAAGTAGTATGCTCGGGAGCGGTCCGCGATGTGCCCGTCTCCGGAGCCTGACCAGAAGAGCACTTCGTCTGCCGTTTTTACGGTGACGTTGTTTTGGTTCGCCGGCTGGGATCCGATCCATTGTCCTGGGTGGATCAAACACAGGATCCGGGAAAGTAGTATTTCTGGTCGAAATGATGGTGAGTTGACGTTGCTCTTATGTCCAGTAGTTTCTCCCGACTGTATGTAATAAAACCTAAGATTACCTGGGGTACCAATGTAAGAAATAACACGTAAAAAAACAAATAGAAATAGGGACGCAAAGTGCCCTTGGCAGCAACAGTCACTACTTCGTCACCCTAAAAAATTGTCTGAATAAATAAAAAAATCTGTAATTAATTTAATTTAATTTTGAGAAGGTCTTAGTCACACAATTTTACATATTTTTTGTATTTGTTATTTTTATTTAACCTTTAATTAACAAGGCAAGTAAATTAAAAACACATTTTTATTTACAACAACGGCCTACAACAGCCAAACTCGGACGATGCTGGGCCAATTGTGCGAATTCCCTTTCATGGCCGAAAGGGAATTCTCGTTTGAAAGTTGATCAGCTTGTAAACTCACTTTTGAGATAACCGTCTTTCAATGTTTTGGTACCCACTGGAGAGCCCTTCTTTGTCTACATCCATTCAGCATTATTCTCACCATCGTAAGCCTTAGCCCCACCAATCTCTTTATTAAGGGTTGATCTGTGCTTTTTGTATTAACTTGCCAGCTACTTCCAGTCATCTAAGAGAGATAGAAAAGCTCACTGAACATTACTCGCCCTAGCAGAGCTGGTTAGGCTGCTACAGTATGCTATTCAGAGCGTTGGTGACTGCAACTGTGCTGTCAGATTGGCCGTTTGTAAATTCAGAGCGTTTCGTGTTCAGAGCGCACACTGGACGCTCTGGCAAATAAGTAGGGTTGTTCCGAATGCTCTGACCTCACAACGCCAGTCGAGCACCCAAGCTAACTGGCCAACGTTGATAGCTACTTTCAGACACATAATGAGAGAACACCCCACTCTGACCATTTTACTCCCCCTAGCAGAGCTGGTTAGACAGTTTTCATGTTATCCAGAGCATTGGTCACTGTCACAGTGCTGCTGACATCAATTGAATTACCTTTTTATTTTATTTGTATTTTATTTCACCATTATTTAACCAGGTAGGCCAGTTGAGAACAAGTTCTCATTTACAACTGAGACCTGGACAAGATAAAGCAAAGCATGTGTGACAAAAACAACAACACATTACACTTAGTTGCGGACGTATACTGACATTCAACGGGTGTTGAGTGTTCAAAAATTAAACAGTTATTCTGCGCTCTGGCACACTAAGACGAGAGTCTTGTGTTAAGAAATGTAGCTAGAAATGTAGCTAGATAGCTACCTAGGTAAACAGTGAATCTCAAAGCAAGACAGCTAACATTAGCTAGCTAGCTAACAGTACACTGTCTTGAAAAGAAAATACTTTGCTAAAATTAGAGTGGAGTCTTTTGTTAAGACATGTACCATAATCACAACTCATGACGTTACTACCCTGCATGAATCTGCAGGTAGCTAACCAACCAGGTTCTATGGCTATAACTAGTCAAGCAAATGTGTCTGAGATACAAAGAATAAGATCATACACATAATGTTAGCTAGGGACCCAGCCAGCTAACGTTAGCTAGCACAATAGTACACTTGGAATGAAACAACTTTCTGTCAAAATTAGAAATGTTTATATCTGAAAATGTAGCTAGCTAGATTATCTTACAATTATTCATCATGGTTGGACGCGTCTCCTGTCTGATGCCATGCATGGTTGCCCTTATTTTGATAATGTAATCCAGACTGGTGTTTTCTCAATCTCCTTACCTATCATTCTTGAATTGCACTGATTTCAAAACTCAGTCCTCAGAAAGTGGAGAGCGTACACATAACGTTAGCTAGCAAGCCAACCAGCTAACATTAGCTAGCTAACAGTACACTTTAACTTGACATTAGGTTTATACAGTTTTACTACACGATACATAAAAAAGCTGCGTTTGACACGATTACCTAGACATACTGACCAGCGCCAATAGACAGACATGTGCTATATGACAGACCAATCCAAACTCATCTCTCAGCATGTCCAGCCCCCTCATTATGTCAGCCAATCATGGAACAATTATTTTGCCATGACTTCAGCCTGGAGGCTGCTAGTATACTGAGAGCTCCATTTCGATTTTACTTCAGGCTTTCTAAGGTCCTCTTTTATTCCACATGGGCCATCTTGTAAAATCAAACTGACAATTGGAACATTTAAAGATAAAATAATTAGCCAGGAAGTGAGGATACTGTTTGATTTCTAAAACAACTCTGGCCAGATGCAATGCCCCTTTTAGTTCCTGATCTACATATTTCTCTGGCACGTCCGATAGTGGTTCGCTCATTTGTGACCTGATTCAGTAAACTTGGCGTATGTCTCAAGCCACGACTTCACAGGAGAGCTGTTTGAATGTAAAAACATTTTTTTTTAAATCAAATTGCTTTTAATTTTTGCAGAAATGCCTTCTTGAACATGTGAACTTTCATGTGCCTTAATAACAAACTTGTATTCCATCTGTAAATACGAATAAAATTGTTAAAATTACAAGTCTAGTTGGTTTAGCCACAGAAAAAGACAGCACATTAAAGTTCACTTGTTGTGCATTCTTAGGAGTTGAGAAGAAAAAAAGCCTATTCTGAGATATGACTCCGGGAACCAAGCGTGTTTTGGGAAGGACACTACTGTGTTCCTCTGGTAATGAATAGGGAGGCCAGAGAAATCAGAGTGAGAAACACAAATACACACAGCTAATCACCACTCCTACCTCTCCTCCCTCCTCTCTCCAACCTTTCCCTTCCACAGTGATGAAGTATGTGTTTTCATTTTCTCCCGCCTCCCCCACAATTCCCTCACCATCCATCTCTGTTCTTTAAACCAAAAAGAAAAGCATGTTTTTGTTTGGACTGGACAGACATTTTGGAAGGCTGTTTTTGCGACTCCTCACTTAGTTTCCCTTGGCGAGGTTGGTTCCTGCATGAGAGCTAGGTTTCATTACATTAACCGCTGATACTGAGAGAGTTATGGCCATTGGAAGAGCTGCAGTAAAGCCCATTTTTTTAGCTAAATGTAGCGGTAGCTTGGATGAGTTTGGTGTTAGCTGAATGACCCCACCATGTATCAAGCTCCTTTCTGTTTCTTGTGTTATTATAGCCAATAACACTCACCTCCTCTTGCTACTGGAGCTGCCATTGGCCAACTTCAGCATTCAAGGTTCAGTCATGGAGTGCTGGGCACAGAAGACAATGCTCTGCCAGAATATGCAATAGCCCATTTTTTCTGCCCAGTAAAATACCAACTGGAGACATCTTGTGTATAGTACATTTAGTCTTAGGTGTGGGTATAGTCTCTCGGTGAGATGGAACCCTTGTCATGGCTAAGCTTTGTCCCCAAATGAACCTATCGAAATGACTGAAACCCGGTATGGTTTGGCCCAAACAATGGCTGTGTTGTCATGTGTTCTGTCCACATGCTGTTGCCATTGTGAGTCAAACGGGAGTGAAATACCACGAGGAAAGTCCCTGAATCTTTTGCAATTTCATGATTCATACATGTATTCATAATAGCATCATGGTTCTATTTAAAAAAAACATATTTGTATTTTCTGTTGGTAATTTAATAGAAAAAAACACTCATTGACGTGAGAACAATGATTTCCGTAATTTAAAAATAATTGACTGTCTCTACCTTTTAGGCACATCCAGGCACCTACAGTATATACACGTAAGTTAAGAGATACCTGTTTGATATGACAGTTTGGTGGCTATAGCTGCCCAGCTTTCTACTTACCTGGGTCGAACAGAAGTTGGATTTATCAGTCTGTGTCTAGCTGTCTCAACTTCACTGCTAATTGACTTCCTCTGCTGACAAAGCTATGTATAAATCTAGATAGCCTGTTGAGTATAAAAAATAACCCCAAAACAACTATGTTCATCAAAGCTTGTTCAAGGTAATTAGTACAGTGTACATTTTAGGCAGCCGAGGCTTGAGGCTGAGTATGTCCTCCAATGTATACCGTACGTACATTAAGATTAAGGCCCTACCGTAGTCTTTAGTTGGAAGAATAAGTGTATCTCGTTCTCTGCAGTAAGTTTTTGGAATACAGCCTAGCAGTGACTGTCTTGTTCTTAACCTCTTGTGCCGTCTTGCTTTTCCCTAGTTTACCTCCAGTAACAGCAGCTGTCAAGATCATTTGGCACCTGATCGCTTGTCTTCCATTCTTGTGACTTACCTTAGATACGATACTTTGCCATTGGAGGCTGATTTATCGCGCGTAGGGTAATTGGAAAGCCAGGTCGTCGTTGTGGAGGGAAGCTTTTTCATTATCTTAATGTTTGTCCAGAGGAAGAGTTTGTCCAGAGGAAGGGTTTATCCAGAGGAAGGGTTTGGCCAGAGGAAGGGTTTGTCCAGAGGAAGGGTTTATCCAGAGGAAGGGTTTGTCCAGAGGAAGGGTTTATCCAGAGGAAGAGTTTGTCCAGAGGAAGAGTTTGTCCAGAGGAAGAGTTTGTCCAGAGGAGGGGTTTGTCCAGAGGAAGGGTTTGACCAGAGGAAGTGTTTGTCCAGAGGAAGAGTTTGGCCAGAGGAAGAGTTTGGCCAGAGGAAGAGTTTGGCATGGATGGAGAACTGGCATGAGGGATTTAGGTTTTCGGCCTAGAATGGCACACAGAAAAGAGGGAATGTGTCAGAGGACATTCTGCTTCTCATGCCTCTTTTCTCTTGTTTGGATGCTCTCTGCTTCCTCCCCCATTTCAGTTCTGAGCTTGTGTTTTCAACTGTGGTCCAAAACCCTAAAACAGGCATGACCCCACACCCTGTCTCATTGCCACTGCCACTCGTGTGCCACTCGTGTGTGTACTTGTGTTCTATGACCACCCAACACCCACACATGAGAACGATGGTTTTAGAAGGAGGGGCTTTGACCTCATCTCAGAGTGTGCCTATTCATACTGAAGCCATTACTGTAGTTTCGCCTCAACCAAGGATCATCAAAAAGCTATGATGTACCACTTTATTACGCCTACATTCCTCTTTTTAATAGTGAGTTGCAAGATAGTCGATCATCTCAACTGGGCTTTGAGTGTGTGACTTCAGTACAGTTGCCCTCGCCGTCCGTGGAATCCTTCCAGGAACAACACTGAGAACTTTCTTTCTTTTTTGTGTGATTGAGACTGCACTCCATGGGGATAGAGGGAAGAAAGGGATGGAGGTGGGAGTGGGGAGGGGTGATGGAAGGAAGCTCCTGCAGAGAAAATGTGATACTCATGAAAATGGGTGTGGAAGTTGCCGTCCATGTGAGATATGAGTGGGAATGTGAGCTGGTGAAGGGGGAGAGGAGAAGTTGAATATTTAGTAAATCTATTGGGTCTTTGCCACAGGTTGAGAGATCTGTTCTAGTGACCAGCCAACTGCATCATGTTTTATCAGGCTTTATATCAAATCAACTATCCAGTCATAAAAACAGTTTAATTAGAAGTCATGGGATAGGACATTATTCTTTCCCCAGACCAGTGATATCCTGTTCAGCCCAGTGATATCCTGTTCAGCCCAGTAATATCCTGTTCAGCCCAGCGATATCCTGTTCAGCCCAGTAATATCCTGTTCAGCCCAGTGATGTCCTGTTCAGCTCAGCGATATCCTGTTCAGCCCAGTGATATCCTGTTCAGCCCAGTAATATCCTGTTCAGCCCAGTGATGTCCTGTTCAGCTCAGCGATATCCTGTTCAGCCCAGTGATATCCTGTTCAGCCCAGTAATATCCTGTTCAGCCCAGCGATATCCTGTTTAGCCCAGTGGTGTCCTGTTTAGCCCAGTGAGGTTCCTTCCAAACAACACAGCACAGGTTTTATTTTATATTTGACTCCCAGCAGTTTGGAAAAGAGTAATCTGTGCCATTTAGATATAACTTTAATCAGGTGCAATTCCCCCGGTGGATTGGATCGAGGGACACTGTACTAGTGGTTTGTAACACTTCCACTCCCTTCAGTACCAGAAAAGGTACTTGAAACACATGCAGAATGATTTGCCCATATAACGTGTGGACATAATGGCGCTGTACAGAGTAATTAGACAAGCAGCGCTGTACGCCAAGAAGAAATACATATGTAGATGTTTTTCATCTCACTCCTCTCCTTTTCTCTAGTGCCCCTGTCTGACTTGTAGCTACTTATTTTCTATCTGATAGATACAGTAGAGAACACAAACAGAAACACCCAACCTTTGGCAAGATGAAGTAATCCAGAATCTCTGGAGAGAATGTTAAGAGCAGGCCAAGTGAGGAAGAGTATGAACCGAGAGAAGGGGAGAGAGAGAATGGGGGAGAGAAGGGGAAGAGAGAGTGCTTGGCAGAGGTGTGTAAAGGAGAAAAAGAGTGAGGAAATGGGTGAAAGAGAGGGATGAAACGCAGCATGCTTTGACACACCATGCACCAGAGAGAGAGAGAGAGAGAGAGAGAGAGAGAGAGAGAGAGAGAGAGAGAGAGAGAGAGAGAGAGAGAGAGAGAGAGAGAGAGAGAAAGAGAGAAAGAGAGAGAGAGAGAGAGAGAGAGAGAGAGAGAGAGAGAGAGAGAGAACTTCAGAATTACAAAAAAGTTGATAACTTCACCAGACGTTTATACAGGTGGCTGCTGATTGAATGCTGAACTGAGTAGAGATGAGTCTGATCTGATCTAATTCCGACTTACACAACCATCCTGAGACAGTTATTCCGACCAGGACAGAATAATGCACTGTACAATGTGACCATGGTGTTGACATCCAATTGCTGTGACAAGCTAGCATTGCCTGGGCGTTGTTCAGATGTTCCAATGAGGGACTGGTGCTGTTGTTGAGAAACCCTGAGTCAGCCTCAGGAGACTCTGCCTTAAAACAGAGACAGCTGTGTCCCGTGTCCTTGCCCAGAAACTCTCTCCATCTGTCTGCCTGCCTGCCTGTCTGTCTCTCTGTCTGCCATCACGTTCTGACCACATACAGCTGACCCAATGCTGCTTCCAGCCTCTGATGTTCATTTGCAGGTTTGTTTTTTAAAACCTTGTACCTTTGTTTTTTGGAGACAATGACTGGTAGATGATAGAGTTCTGCCAATACCGCGGTGTGACCCAACGTTTTTAGTTAGTAAACCGTTTTTAGTTTACTCAACTATATATGTGTGTGTCATGTAGCACACACGGAATGAATTACTTTTCTATTCTATCCTTTCCATTTCCCTGTAAGGGGTGTCTGAATACACTACATGGCCAAAAGTCAAACATCTCATTCCAAAATCATGGGCATTAATATGAAGTTGGTCCCCCCTTTGCAGCTATAAACAGCCTCCACTGTTGGAACAAGGCAGTTAATAACCCACTGTTCCTAGGCCGTTATTGAAAATAAGAATTTGTTCTGACTTGCCTAGTTAAATAAAGGTCAAATTTTTTATTTTTTATTGCTGGGGGCACTTGCTTTAATTCAGCTACAAGAGCATTAGTGAGGTCGAGCACTGATGTTGGGTGATTATGCTTGGCTCGCAGTCGGCTTTCCAATTCACCCCAAAGGCCCTCGATGGAGATCAGGACAGTCAACACAGTTGTCAATTGGTTTTTTGAGCAGATGAGGCTTAAACAACTGACTTCCTATATTCCACCTGGAAAGAAAATAGCCTACAATTTATAATAAACCCTTTGAATCAACTGATATCTGGGGCGACTTTCAGCAGTTTCTAGAGTCACCATAACTGGCTCATTATTATTCTTTTCTTTATTCAGGTATTATTGTTATTGTTATTTGTTTTTGTGTTGAATAATACATTTTCTAGCATTGGATGTGTAGGTCATTCTGTCTAGTTTTTATCTTTTATTATTGTTAATCATTGAAGCTTATACCGGTAGAGGGGAGGGAAGCAAGTGTTCATGGGTTGGGGAGGGAATTGTTTTGTGTGATGTGTTCCTATGTAGCCTGCTGTTTTGTGTAGGTTGGGGGAATAATGGGGAATTATCTGTGTCATATCTAGCTGATGATTGTTAAATTATATTAAAAAATACTAATAAAGATACAGTATATGTAAAAAATATTTTAAAAGTTCCCAGAATGTAGTAAAAATATGACATTAAATGGAACCACATGTGAATTTGTGTGGAATGTTCTGAAATTCCCACATAGACAGTTGTTTAGAACATGACTTTGAATATAACCATGAGGGAACCTGTAGGAAACGTTATGCTGAAGTACTGAAATTCCCACAGAAGAACATTGTTTGTTAATGTTCTTGTAACAATTTCAGAGGATGACTTTAAATAGAATCATGAGTAAACCTGTAGGAAACGTTGCGCGGAAGTACTGAAATTCCCACATAAGAATGTTGCTTCTTAATGTCCTCTGAACTATTTGAAAACATTCCCAATATCAAACCAGTTGGAGAACGCTCCTAGAACGTTGCCAACATTTTAATGAAATATAACCGTGTTTGAACTTTTAGGGGCAGGTTCTGTTAAATTAATAACAAATAGAGTTCCTTAAATGTGCTGAGAATGTTCCAAAGCCAAGCAACTATCCTGCACCATTTCCAGAAAGTTAGGGGAAGGTTGTATGTAAAATAACCACAGGACAAACACGCTCTCACCAAACATATGGTTCTCAGAACGTTATGCGCCAGCTGGGTCACTCCTTAAAAACCAGGGAAGTTCCCAGACCCATTTAGTCTCGTCCACTCATTTACTTTGCCGTACGCCATGGTGTTTGCTAGCCAACAGACGTAAACCACCAATTTGTTTTGTTTTGTTGCTAATACAACAAGGCATTGCATCCTCCCTCCCTCCATCCACTTACCAATCCACCCCAACTTGCTTCCTTCCGACAAATTTTTACTCATTTTTACTCCTTGTCACACAACACACATCTGGTGAACACAACTGCAGGGACGAAGTCTTAGCGTACTGTCGGTGTTACAATGAATGTGCCTCCATGTAATTATTTAGACCAGACTTCAAAGTTGTGGAACACAGTGGATTTGTATTTTACAACATGTGTTCCATGTGCAGCGTATAAGTGGTAGCCTAGCTTTTCAAAGTCAACAACTCTTTCTGGTAATTGTCAATTATGCCGTGAGATGATGAGAAATAAGATGCCATTGTCACCGTAGGAAATGGCAGCTACTACAGCATAAGTGGGGCGGCAGGTAGCCTAGTGGTTAGAGGGTTGGGCCAGTAACCGAAAGGTTGTTGGATTGAATCCCAGAGCTGACAAGGTACAAATCTGTCGTTCTGTGCCCCTGAACAAGGCAGTTAACCCACTGTTCCCTGGTAGGCCGTCATTGTAATTAAGAATTTGCTCTTAACTGACTTGCCTAGTTGAAATATAGTTTAAATAAAAACCATAATGATTGTTAACATATTACTGTTACGTGTTGACTCAACACTTTGGACATTTGCTCATGTGTTTTACATGTTTTTAACCTGAAGGCTTGAAGCTCAGATCGTCTTCATCTGTGTGCTAACTTAAATCTGTACATAATTTTCACAAATTTGGTGTGTATTTTTGTCTAAATTGAATAAAGCTCTACCTTAAATGTAAATCATGTGATTATTTTTTTGTAGGTTAAAGTCTGTTTCCATCTCAAACTCAGTTATAGTATCATTAGATCAAAGTAGGACACACTGGGACTAAACTATTGTTTCAAAGTGTAGTCGAGCTTTTCTGGAGCTTCTCAGTTTCAATTAACAGAGATTTCAATGTACTGTTAAGATGGAGACTGACAACTGTTCTGCCAGTGAGAATAAGCTACACTGAATGGAATCACTTTCTCTCTGTGTTTGTGTGTATGTTTATGTGTGCGTGTGGGTGTGACTGTGTCTATGTCTGTGAATGTGTGTGTGTGTGTGTGTGTGTGAGCGAGAGAGAGAGAGAGCTTGTCAACTCGTATTTAACCTGTAACCTGATAACAACGAGAGGTCGAGAGAAAGGACCGAAGGATAGAGGAGAGAGGGAGAGAGGGAGAGAGGAGGGAAGGATAGAGGAGGGAAGGACAGAGGAAGAGGGGGGAAGTTGCTGGTTGAGAAAAAAAGGGGGCTTTTGTCTTGTGTCAAGCTCATGTCCAACCCCTGAGCTTCTTGGGAAATTCAGCTCAATATACTTTTTTCCTCTCGCTCCTTGCTCGCAAGCATGTTGAGAGAGAGAGAGAGAGACAGAGAGACAGAGAGAGAGAGAGAGAGAGAGAGAGAGAGAGAGAGAGAGAGAGAGAGAGAGAGGAGGGGCTATAGTAATAACCTGCAGTCAGACTTTCCCAGTTTTCCAGCGCTAGAAGCGCGGTGCTACAGTGTGCTGTTCCAGTTATTGGTAGTTAGGGCTCTCACTCGTTGGACCTCTTCACGGCTCTTGACCATATAAAGAGACTTGAGACATTTTTATGTTCATTTTCTGGCGAAGGGGTGAGAGGGGAACAAAAAGCCAGAGCTATTAGCGTGGAGACAAAAAAACACTCTCTCTCTCTCTCTCTCTCTCTCTCTCTCTCTCTCTCTCTCTCTCTCTCTCTCTCTCTCTCTCTCTCTCTCTCTCTCTCTCTCTCTCTCTCTCTCTCTCTCTCTCTCACACACACACACACCTCCACAAGCTCTCTAGCCTGGGTAGGAAGTCTTTGGATCACCCCTTCTGTTGTGCATGCAAGCTGTTCTCTGCCTCTCTGCACTCTCAGAGGAAGGACGATGCCGCAGTAATTACAGAGACAGGAAAAAATAAGGAACGTGTGAAAGAGAGGGAGAGCGAGAGGATGGCTACGGCTGTGTACCAGGTAAGGAGATCAGGCTGGTCCCACGCTCCTCTCTGATAACAGAGTTTCTCTTACGGTACTTGTGTCTGGAATTTGAGCTGGGTCTCCGGTCTAGGTTGTGCTACTCCAGTGGTGAGTAGAATGGTAACCCCCGCAAACACTAAGGGTGTGTGTGTGTGTGTGCGTGCGTGCGTGCGTGCGTGCGTGCGTGCGTGCGTGTGTGCGTGTGTGTGTGTCGGAGCGAGAGAGAAGTGTGGCTTTTGCTTACTTTACTGCGGGAACTCTGTGTGTGTGTGTGTGTGTGTGTGTGTGTGTGTGTGTGTGTGTGTGTGTTTGTGTGTGTTTGTGTGTGTTTGTGGTGTGTGCGTGCGTGCGTGTGTGTGTTTGTGTGTGTTTGTGTGTGTTTGTGCGTGTGTGCGTGGCATGTATGTGTGTGTGTTTGCGTGTGTGTGTCGGAGCGAGAGAGAAGTGTGTGGGCTATGCTGCGCCTCTTGTCTTGCGTGTTAACATACATTGTGACATTTGGCCCAGATGCCCTAGATGGCTGAGGGGACAGTGGTGGCGCTGTCCCTCTCTACTGTATCTAATGAGCCTGACTGCACCGAGGAGACTCCATCTAAACACACAACAATAGATGTGCTACCCTCCAAGTCTGTCTGTGTGTGTGTGTATGTGTATATGAGTCTTTGAACAACAAAATTCTGAACAATGTCAGTGTTCCTTCAGGTGTGTGTTTGTGTGGCTATAGGTAGCAGACAGTAGGTGTTCCCCTTGAGGGATGTTTGTGTGTGTGTGTCTTGTTTTCATGAGCTGCCCTACTGCCTATTCCATGCACCCTTATCTCTGTCTGTCGTCTGTATGAGCTGTCCTACTGCCTCTTCCCTGTACCCTTATCTCTGTCTATAGTCTGTATGAGCTGTCCTACTGCCTCTTCCCTGTACCCTTATCTCTGTCTGTAGTCTGTATGAGCTGTCCTACTGCCTCTTCCCTGCACCCTTATCTCTGTCTGTAGTCTGTATGAGCTGTCCTACTGCCTGTTCCCTGCACCCTTATCTCTGTCTGTCTCTGTGCGTATTATCCTTCCCTTCTGACAGAGGTTCCACATACACTAGTTGTGGGTCCATATCATTCATAATGAGACATCAAATCTTAATTGTCACCTGCCTCGTAAACAACAGGTGTAGACTAACAGTGAAATGCTTACTGACAGCCCTTCCCAACACCACAGAGAGAAAAGAAATAAATATAACACAAGGAAAAAATACACAATGAGTAATGATAACTTGGTTATATACACGGGGTACCAGTACTGAGTCCATGTTCTTCAGGGGTACAAGGTACTGTGCATTCGGGAGACTATTCAGACCACTTGACTTTTTACACATTGATTAAAAAATATATAGCCTCATCAGTCTACACACAATAACCCATAATGACATAGAGAAAACAGTTTTTTAAAACATTTTTGCTAATGTATTAAAAATAAATAACAGAAATATCTTATTTGCTTAAAGATTCAGAACCTTTGCTATGAGACTCGAAATTGAGCTCAGGTGCATCCTGTTTCCATGTATCATCCTTGAGTTGTTTCTACAACTTGATTAGGAGTCCACCTGTGGTAAATTCCATTGATTGGATATGATTTGGAAAGGCACACACCTGTCTATATAAGTTCCCACAGTTGACAGTGCATGTCAGAGCAGAAACCAAGCCATGGCGTCGAAGGAATTGTCCGTAGAGCTCCAAGACAGGATTGTATCGAGGCACAGATCTGGGGAAGGGTACCAATAAACATCTCCAAGAACACAGTGGCCTCCATCTTAAATGGAATTTTGGAACCACCAACACTCTTCCTTAAGCTGACCGCCTGGCCAAACTGAGCAACCGGGAGAGAAGAGCCTTGGTCAGGGAGGTGACCAAGAACCAGATGTTCACTCTGACAGAGCTCCAGAGTTTCTCTGTGGAGATGGGAGAACCTTCCAGAATGACCACCATCTCTGCAGCACTGCACCAATCAGGCCTTTATGGTAGAGTGGCCAGACGGAAGCCACTCCTCAGTAAAAGGCACGACAGCCCGCTTGGAGTTTGCCAAAAGGCCCCTAAAGGACTCTCAGACCATGGGAAACAGATTCTCTGGTCTGATGAAACCAACACTGAACTCTTTAACCTGAATGCCAAGCGTCACGTCTGGATACAACCTGGCACCATCCCTACGGTGAGGCATGGTGGTGACAGCATCCTGCTTTGGGGATGTTTTTCACCCGCGGGGACTGGGAGACTAGTCAGGATCGAGGGAAAGATGAACAAAGTACAGTACAGAGATCCTTAATGAAAACCTGCTCCAGAGCGCTCAGGTTCATCTTCCAACAGGATTACTCTCTGAATTTCCTTGAGTGGCCAAGCCAGAGCCCGGACTTAAACCCGATTAAACATCTCTCATCTCTCATTTCTGGAGAGTCCTGAAAATAGCTGTGCAGTTCCCCATCCAACCTGACAGAGCTTGAGAGAATATGCAGAGAAGAATGGGAGAAACTCCCCAAATACAGGTGTGCCAGGCTTGTAGTGTCATACACATAACTACTCGAGGTTGTAGTCTCTGCCAAAGATGCTTCAACAAAGTACTGAATAAACGGTCAATGTGATATTTGATTTTTAAAAAAGACAATTGCAAACATTTCTAATGTAGATTGATGAGGAGAAAAAACAATTTAATCTATTTTATAATAAGGCTTTAATTGTAACAAAATGTGAAAATAGTGAAGGGGTCTGAATACTTTCCGAAAGCCCTGTAATTGAGATACGTACATATAGGTAGGGGTAAAGTAACTAGGCAACAGGATAGATAAGATAAGATAGAAAGCCCTGTAATTGAGATACGTACATGTAGGTAGGGGTAAAGTAACTAGGCAACAGGATAGATAAGATAAGATAGAAAGCCCTGTAATTGAGATACGTACATGTAGGTAGGGGTAAAGTAACTAGGCAACAGGATAGATAAGATAAGATAGAAAGCCCTGTAATTGAGATACGTACATATAGGTAGGGGTAAAGTAACTAGGCAACAGGATAGATAAGATAAGATAGAAAGCCCTGTAATTGAGATATGTACATATAGGTAGGGGTAAAGTAACTAGGCAACAGGATAGATAAGATAAGATAGAAAGCCCTGTAATTGAGATATGTACATATAGGTAGGGGTAAAGTAACTAGGCAACAGGATAGATAAGATAAGATAGAAAGCCCTGTAATTGAGATACGTACATATAGGTAGGGGTAAAGTAACTAGGCAACAGGATAGATAATAAACAGTAGGACCAGCGTGTCCTCTTCCTTCAATATAAATATACTCAAAACCCCAGCACATAGCATTTTTATAAGGATAGCCCTGTGTGTGTGTGTCCATGCAACCACTGACGTTCCAGACCCTCTGTTCCCTGATTGTTAATTAACACTGCTACGACAGTACATGTCATCCGTGACAAACTAACAGCAGTTTGGGAACATTGGGCTGTTACAGAAGATGCAATTCCAATTTGGGGGAAAGAGTAAGGAGAAAGCTTTTTTATTAGTATTTTTACTAGGCAGGTCAGTTAAGAAAGTTTTTACAATGACGGCCTAGGAACAGTGGGTTAACTGCCTTGTTCAGGGGCAGAACAACAGGTTTTTACCTTGTCAGCTCAGGGTTTTGATCTAACATCCTTTCAGTTACTGGCCCAAAGCTCTAACCACGAGGCTACCTGCCTCGTAGAGGGTATTCCACAGAGAGTTAGGAGCTTGCGGGGAAATTAGCAGTATGTGTGCTCATATACTGAGGTAAAGACAACTAGCCTATCATTGTGTGTGTGTACTTGTGTGTGAGTGCGTGCGTGATTGTTATTGTGCGTGTGTGCCTGGGTGTGTGCGCATGTGTGTGTGTGAATCTATTTGTGTGTGTGTGTGTGTGTGTGTGTGTGTGTGTGTGTGTGTGTGTGTGTGTGTGTGTGTGTGTGTGTGTGTGTGTGTGTGTGTGTGTGTGTGTGTGTGTGTGTGTGTGTGTGTGTGTGTGTGTGTGTATATGTGTTTGAGTGTGTGTGTGTGTGTGTGAATCTGTTTGTGTATATGTGTGTGTGTGTGTGTGTGTGTGTGTGTGTGTGTGTGTGTGTGTGTGTGTGTGTGTGTGTGTGTGTGTGTGTGTGTGTGTGTGTGTGTGTGTGTGTGTGTGTGTGTGTGTGTGTGTGTACACGTAGTAGTAGTTTCTCTCCATTATCAGTCCTGGACAGATATCCTCCCCGCTTGGCTCAACATATCATGAATTCCTCACAATGTAGAGAAACATTATCCAATATGGACTGTCTCGCTGGAACACCGGGATAAAGCTGATTTTGTGTGGCAACACCTAGTATCCATTGGCAGGGAACCAAAGACTGGGTTTCAGTTTTTCAGTAGGAACCATCTGTCTGTTAGAAAGGCTTTGCTGCAGTGGAGCCGAAGTGAGTGTGTGTGTGTATGTGTGTGTGTGTGTGTGGGAGATTTGAGAGTGAGTGAGAGAGTGTGTGTTTTTGTGCGTGCGTGACAATGTCTGCCATGTCCTAAAACCACAGTCACTGTATATGATCCATTTAGAATGTAAAGCCTATAAGATGTCGCGCTCTCGCTCTCTCGCTCTCATTGTGATTTAAGAGCACTTTCAAATTCCAGTTCCACCATTTGTCTCTCACCCCAAGGAGGATTTTGGCAGAGCAATGCTTTGTACTGTGTGGTCAAGGAATGTTGCTTGACGAATGTCTGTCTAAAAATTACACATTCTGGAACTTCGGGGCAATCAATGTTCTTCTGGACATGGATCACCCTGCTTTTCTCTTACTCTCTTTACCACCTCGTTGTATTGCTCCCTCTCTCTTCTAGACATGGATCACCCTGCTTTTCTCTTACTCTCTTTACCACCTCGTTGTATTGCTCCCTCTCTCTTCTAGACATGGATCACCCTGTATTGCTCCCTCTCTCTTCTAGACATGGATCACCCTGTATTGCTCCCTCTCTCTTCTAGACATGGATCACCCTGTATTGCTCCCTCTCTCTTCTAGACATGGATCACCCTGTATTGCTCCCTCTCTCTTCTAGACATGGATCACCCTGTATTGCTCCCTCTCTCTTCTAGACATGGATCACCCTGTATTGCTCCCTCTCTCTTCTAGACATGGATCACCCTGTATTGCTCCCTCTCTCTTCTAGACATGGATCACCCTGTATTGCTCCCTCTCTCTTCTAGACATGGATCACCCTGTATTGCTCCCTCTCTCTTCTAGACATGGATCACCCTGTATTGCTCCCTCTCTCTTCTAGACATGGATCACCCTGTATTGCTCCCTCTCTCTTCTAGACATGGATCACCCTGTATTGCTCCCTCTCTCTTCTGGACATGGATCACCCTGTATTGCTCCCTCTCTCTTCTGGACATGGATCACCCTGCTTTTCTCTTACTCTCTTTACCACCTCGCTGTATTGCTCCCTCTCTCTTCTAGACATGGATCACCCTGTATTGCTCCCTCTCTCTTCTGGACATGGATCACCCTGTATTGCTCCCTCTATCTTCTGGACATGGATCACCCTGTATTGCTCCCTCTCTCTTCTGGACATGGATCACCCTGCTTTTCTCTTACTCTCTTTACCACCTCGCTGTATTGCTCCCTCTCTCTTCTGGACATGTCACGCAGGCCATTATTCACATATTATATGATTTTAGACAGGTTTGTTTACATTTGCAGTCATACTAACACCTGAGTAGGATACAGGAAACTAGCACACGTGAACACACACACACACACACACACACACACACACACACACACACACACACACACACACACACACACACACACACACACACACACACACACACACACACACACACACACACACACACACACACACACACACACACACACACACACACGTGAAAACACACACACACACACACACACACACACACACACACACACACACACACACACACACACACACACACACACACACACACACACACACACACACACACACACACACACACACACACACACACACACACACACACACACACGTGAAAACACACACACACACACACACGTGAAAACACACACACACGTGAAAACACACACACACACACACTGCAATCAGGAGAACCAGTGTTAATCATAGACCATCCCACTGTATCTCTAAAACAGGAACACCATGTCTTGTCCTGGACCACTGTTTACATTCCTGTAGCGTGTTCCTCCCACCCCGCCGTGTTCTTCCCCTCTTCCAGTGTACAACTTTACAAGGTGCTGTGATACAAGGTGCTCTTTGATGACAAGCATAAGTACAGGTGCTGTGTGAGTGCACTGTATGTGATAGCTAATCATGTCAGCCTTATATGTTTTGGAACAGTGTGTGTGTGTGTGTGTGTGTGTGTGTGTGTGTGTGTGTGTGTGTGTGTGTGTGTGTGTGTGTGTGTGTGTGTGTGTGTGTGTGTGTGTGTGTGTGTGTGTGTGTGTGTGTGTGTGTGTGTGTGTGTGTAGGTGCGTTTGAATTGTGCTCAGGAAGAAAAAAACAATCCGTTCATCATTTTATTGTCTCCACAGAACATAATTCTACTTTTCAACGTTATGTAAATCATCTGAAACATAAGCTTGTTATGATCGAGAAGGAGTTTAAAAAAAAGACATGTCTCAGCACTTTAGAGTTATAAGCCCGATACACTGGGATTGGTTTACAGGTACATTTTGACGAGGGACATCTCCCAAATACCTACCTGCTGCTGTCACAAGTTGACACCTGGGCCCCACATAGTTACAGATTTAAGTCTAAGCCTGTTCCTAGAGACTTAGAGACAGTCATGCCTATCCATATGGAGGTCATGCATGTCCTCTTAAATTAGTTCAAGATATTCTTCTCTCCGGGACCACCAGAGTGAGATTCTCAGCATCAGATGGGAAACTCACACATTGACCATGTTGTTAATATGCTAGCATGCTAACTGTAGGATTCCAAGGTGTTAATATGCTAGCATGCTAACTGTAGGATTCCAAGGTGTTAATATGCTAGCATGCTAACTGTAAGGTTCCAAGGTTTTTAATATGCTAGCATGCTAACTGTAGCATTCCAAGGTTTTAATATGCTAGCATGCTAACTGTAGCATTCCAAGGTTTTAATATGATAGCATGCTAACTGTAAGGTTCCAAGGTTTTAATATGCGTAGCATGCTAACTGTGGGGTTCCAAGGTATGAGAGAGAGTGAGAGAGAGAGAAGCAAGAAACAACACAGGACAACAGACAGTTTTCTGTGCCCGGTTTATTCAAGAACATAACCAGCCTCATTATGCACTCCATCCCATTCAACATTGCTTTAAGGGCACACATTAGTACTCTACTATTACATGTGTCAATGGTAAGTGGTTTACAGTCTGGCTTTTAGCAAGATGAATAATGTCTTCGAGGGCAGGGCCCCATATATTTCAAGGAGATCAGCTAATGCTTCACATGGCTACTTTTTAAAGGCATTTCATACCCGTAGAGTATAACTGTTGCCCCACCCACAGGAAGGTTTGTTGAGGAGAATGAGTGTTATTTTGAACATAAGTGAACCGTGACTCCTTCAGTTGTCACCCAATGGAGGGTCAGAACATCTCATGACAAAGTACCCTTAGAGTAGGTCATGATGAGTGTTGCCAGTTAAACAGTGAAAGCCAGCCGTGACCAACATATCCCCATTCAGGAGGCTATGAAAATGTACTGAAAATGTAATGGACAGTGGCCACAGCTCTACTGTTCACCAGAATGGTGTACTGTAACTCAAACAGATGAACCATAGCGACCATAATTGTGCATTTGAAAGTCATGTTATCTGGTATGCTGTACAGATGTGTGTTTTGGTATACTAGATTGGAGAGTAGGTTTTGCCATTGCCAACAGCAGTCCTAAAATGACCTTAAACCAGTGTCTGGGCTCAACCTCCTCCTGTTTCTATACTGTAGTCACACATGGTGCACCATGTGACCTAAAATTATTTTGGTCTTCCACCAACAACGTCTAGTGCCAGGCCATCACCCTAAGACTAAGGTCATGCAGGGCCCCTGTAATAACCCCTAATGGGGAACACTGGACCCAGACCTTTACCGATGACTGATTTCTCCAAAATGACTTGCATAATGGTTCCTTATTGACCCATGGTTGCTGTTGGAAAGTGAAGGGAGTGAAGGAAGGGGAGAAAATAGACCCTGTTTCCGCCCCCTGTTCGCTTTCCCAGCCTTTGACCCCGTTTCCACCCCTCTGTTCGCTTTCCCAGCCTTTGACCCTGTTTCCGCCCCCTGTTCGCTTTCCCAGCCTTTGACCCCGTTTCCACCCCTCTGTTCGCTTTCCCAGCCTTTGACCCCGTTTCCACTCCTCTGTTCGCTTTCCCAGCCTTTGACCATGTTTCTGCTCCTCTGTTCGCTTTCCCAGCCTTTGACCCCGTTTCCACCCCTCTGTTCGCTTCCCCAGCCTTTGACCCTGTTTCCACTCCTCTGTTCACTTAAAAACCAAAATACAGTTGAAGTCAGAAGTTTACATACACCTTACCCAAATACAGTTTTTCACAATTTCAAACATTTAGTTCTAGTAAAAATGCTCTGTCTTAGGTCAGTTACGATCACCACTTTATTTTAAGAATGTGTAATGTCAGAATATTAGTAGAGATAATGATTTATTTCAGCTTTTATTTCTTTCATCACATTCCCTGTGGTTGAGAAGTTTCCATACACTCAATTAGTATTTGGTAGCATTGCCTTTAAATTGTTTAACTTGGGTCAAACATTTCGGATAGCCTTCCACAAGCTTCCCACAATAGGTTGGGTGAATTTTGGCCCATTCCTCCTCACAGATCTGGTGAAACTGAGTCAGGTTTGTAGGCCTCTTTGCTCGCACATGCTTTTTTTCAGTTCTGCCCACAAATGTTCTATGGGATTGAGGTCAGGGCTTTGTGATGGCCACTCCAATACCTTGACTTTGTTGTCCTTAAGCCATTTTGCCACAACTTTGGAATTATGCTTGGGATCATTGTTCATTTGGAAGACCGATTTGAGACCAAGCTTTAACTTCCTGACTGATGTCTTAAGATGTTTCTTCAATATATCCACATATTTCCCTTCCTCATGACGCCATCTATTTTGTGAAGTGCACCAGTCCCTCTTGCAACAAAGCACCCCCACAACATGATGCTGCCACCCCCGTGCCTCACAGTTTTTATAAATCAACAGGTTTCCATACCGGGAATAATTAATATTAATCCAGAGAGTCCCGGGAAATACAGCAAACATCAGAGATGTTTTAAAACCAAGATATTGTCACAATGCCAGGGTTCTCCTTAAATACAAAGTGTTTATCATGTTCCTCAATGAATTCAGCAAGTTGTAGTAGTAGGGTATCTCGACACTGAGGGCGCTCATGACAACAGAGTATGCGAATTATACAAACGTTGTAATGGCAGTCAAGCAAAAGTCAAATGACCAAAGTTGCTAAGCTTGCTAGATAACCTACAGTACTGAAACGAATGACAGAATATGTCCTATATTTGTCAAAATCGAGGTGAAGATTACACAGATAGCAGATCAGCTCATGAATAATGGGAAGATGAAGACAGGAAATAGTTTAAATATCAAGGTATCTTAACAGGGACTGACTATTTTAAATATCCATATCTACTCTCATACCGTTTGTTGATTCTCTACCAAAGGGCTCATATGGGTAGCGAACTAAACTCCACTCCATTGGTGAAGTCATCAGATACTTCCTTCACAATGGAGTGGAGTGTAGTCCGCTATCATATGGGCGGAAAGTACGAGTTAGTGCAGAGAAGTGAGGGTTGGGGGGGGCACGCTTTGATTACAGAAAATAAAGTTAGAACTAGATTGGGACTAAAAAGACAGGAAAAGATAGAATTTTCCCCTCTGACGGAGATGCCTATGTCATGAATTGTGCATAGGCCTGTCAAATGTGTGATTGTCTGAAGAGTCACAGCTCGTGTTATTTAATCGGCTACACTGTAGGGATTCCCTGTAGTGTTTATTAACTGTAGGGATTCCCTGTAGTGTTTATTAACTGTAGGGATTCCCTGTAGTGTTTATTATGTAGTGTTTATTAACTGTAGGGATTCCCTGTAGTGTTTATTAACTGTAGGGATTCCCTGTAGTGTTTATTAACTGTAGGGATTCCCTGTAGTGTTTATTAACGTGTTCTGTAGTGTTTATTAATAGGGATTCCTGTAGTGTTTATTAACTGTAGGGATTTGTAGTGTTTATTAACTGTAAGTGTTTATTAACTGTAGGGATTCCCTGTAGTGTTTATTAACTTAGGGAAGTGTTTATTAACTGTAGGGATTCCAGTGTTTATTGACAACCTGTTTGGATTATGTTAAAGGCTTCCATGTGACAACCTGTTTGGATTATGTACTATTTTATTTTTTTGCTAATCTGCTTCTGCTCATGTTGTGTATATTATGAATCATTAGTGTCAACGTTGGGGGAAACATTTTGTCAGTTCCGGGTCATCTCTTAAAAAGTCCCGGGATCCCGGTTACCCATGTTAATCCCCAGGGTACAGTTATGGATTGGAGTGTAGACTAATTCACAATTGACACAGGTTGAACAATGCCCATGTCCACCTCAATAATCCATTTACACCCAACCTACTGTACATTCAAGCATACTGATTCAAAATACAAGACCCTACTACTGTTCTAGATTATTGTGTCTGCATGGAAGATATGGAGGAGGTGCCCTGTTTATTGCATTGACATTTAAGTCATTTAGCAGATGCTCTTATCCAGAGCGACTTACAGGAGGAACTAGCGTTCAGTGCCTTGCTCAAGGGCACATTGACAGATTTTCTCAGCAGTCGGCTCTGGGATTCAAACCAACAACGTTTCACTTAATGGCCCACCGCTCTTAACCGCTAGGATACCTGAAGCCCTGTCCTGCTTTGTGTTGTATTTACAACTAACTGATAGCTGTTCTATCTAACAGATACACCTGTGTTGTAACTGTTGCCTTGAACAGAAGCATGGAAGAAGTTCTCCAGCATGGCACACCCTCTCTTTCTCTCTCTTGCAAATGTTATTGGAGGCAAGGTGGATGGTACACTCATGCTTTGCCCCTATCCCACGCATCACCATCATCATCATCATCATCGTCAGCCAGCATGTGCATCCCCCAACCCTCCACTCCCTCCAAAACACAGATGACTCCCTGAACATTATGTGAAATATTTGATCAGTCTCCCTGTGGAATGTGTATGGAAAGCAAGTCCTAGTTGTTCCACTGGTTTTAGCAGAAAGCCCTTGTGTTCTTGTTTGCTTTCCCTGCCTTGATCGATGGAGGGACATTAGGAGTGGAAGAAAGACAGGAGACACCTCACCTCAGGTCAGTGCTGGATCCTTCCATGCTGCAGATATTCCCCATAATACCGGCAGCTGCAGATATTCCCCATCCAGACCAGCAGCACTAAAATTGGGGAGCTGTTTTTCTAGCCGGAGGGCAGCAGTGAACTGATCTTGCACAGAGAACTGAGGTTGACTTAAACTCTTGCCCTCACGTTCCGCTGCAATATATTGTCACGTTTTGCTTCAAGGTCATGCAATTTTTATGATTTACCTACAGATGTAGGATCTTAATCTGATCACCCTGTTGCAGGATAACCTTCAAGCGATGTAGGGAATTTAAAACATGCAATGTATTTGAGGTTTAAAAAGGCTTCTTGAGTTTGACATTGTAGACTGATTTCCCTTAACCAAAACTATATCAACACCTACAAAAATGTCCATTCATTATAATTCCCATTTCCTCTTGTTGCAGAATTATTTTCCTATTGTAGAAAACTGGCTCAAATTAAGATCCTACATCTGTACAGGGGCAAACAGGTTAAAACATGTTATAAAGAAGTCGATAAGAGCATTAGTCATTTAGTGTACAGGCAGGCATGATTTATGGCGTGTTTGCATGTCTGTCTGTATGTATGTATGTGTGTCCCTGAGTGAGTGTGTATGTTTGTCTGTGTAGCATACATGTGTTCTGTGTTGTCTGCAAACCGTCCGTAAAGAGACAATCACAAGGATGTTGAAGGTAATAATAATAATAATAATAATATATGCCATTTAGCAGACGCTTTTATCCAAAGCGACTTACAGTCATGTGTGCATACATTCTACGTATGGGTGGTCCCGGGGATCGAACCCACTACCCTGGCGTTACAAGCGCCATGCTCTACCAACTGAGCTACACAGGACCACACAGGTACACAGGTAACACTCTATGAGCTATTTGTGGTGAATTCAATGTTCACTGAGGATCATCTGTTCCTCAAAACAGATTGAGGTTATAAGTGTTTGTGTGTTTGTGTGTGTACTTATTCACCATGTACTGTGTATGTATATGTGCATATGCTAGTTGTGCGGCACATTCATGTCTATATTTTTTATATTTTTTTATTTTACCTTTATTTAACCAGGAAGGCTAGTTGAGAACAAGTTCTCATTTACAACTGAGACCTGGCCAAGATAAAGCAAAGCAGTTCGACACTTACAACAACACAGTTACACATGGTGTAAATCAAACATACAGTCAATAATACAGTAGAAAAATGTGTCTATATACAATGTGAGCAAATGAGGTGAGATAAGGGAGGTAAAGGCAAAAAATAAAACATTTAAAAATAAATATGAGGGAGAGAGAGAAAGACAGAGACCCATCTATCATACCACAGACCTCTTAGTCACCACAGATAGATAACTCATGATGCGTGTCAGTTAGTCTGCTGTCGCCACGTCTCCCAAACTAGACCTGAAGCACCAAACGAACCCACCGCCATACGAACGTGCTTTCTGTTGCCCCATCACTCTTCTCCACTAATGTGTTAAATGCCAGTCAGACTGCCTGTCCATGCGTGCTAGCCTGTCTCAGCCTGTCACAGCTCCCTGAGAAAGCTAAGAACTCCCGTCGTCCTGGACTTGAATTAGGCAGTCACCAGTCAAATGGATGTATAGTACTGTACATCAGTACAAAGTAACTAAAGGTGAATAATCTAGGCAATTCTTCCTAATGGTGCCATGTCAACACTGATATAGAATGTGTTCAACTCATTTTTCTACAGACTTAAACATATTTTGACTGTCACGATACGTTTCATATGGGCATTATCTTCTTCCATTGCTTAGTCTTGTTCAGATAACTTGTGACTCTGGTTTTGTATAATTGCTAGTCATTTATTACCCTCGTACACCTGAGTCTGCATGGTGATTGTAGATGAACTTTTCACTTGGATCACTGCTTCCCCTATGTTATTCGTAGTGGTGCTGCCTTCTTAGCCTGGTCCCAGATCAGTTTTTGCTGTCTTGCCAACTCCTTCGGTCAGTCATCCTTCCTTGCTATCCTTCTCTCTGCCTCCCTTTTCCCCTCTTTCACGGTCTCCACGGGATCTCAATGATTGACCATTAGCCAAACAATTAAACAGGGGTATGCTGTACAGTATTTCACCTCACTGGTAAATATGACTGAAACCTGCACGGCATCTTGAAGATTCTGGAGAAAGTGTGACCTCGCTGTGAGCAGTAAGAAAAGGAAGAAGGCAAAGCTTCTCTCGGCCATGTGACAGTAGCTCTGCCAAACAAGGATGGAGTGAGAATGAACAGGTTCTGTTGAAGACCCAGCTGGCCGCTCCAGTTATGTTGAACACCCAGCTGGCAGCTTCAGTTCTGTTGAAGACCCAGCTGGCCGATCGAGTCCTGTTGAAGACCCAGCTGCCCGCTCCAGTCCTGTTGAAGACCTAGCTGCCCGCTCCAGTCCTGTTGAAGACCCAGCTGGCCGCTCCAGTCCTGTTGAAGACCCAGCTGCCCGCTCCAGTCCTGTTGAAGACCCAGCTGCCCGCTCCAGTTCTGTTGAAGACCCAGCTGCCCGCTCCAGTCCTGTTGAAGACCCAGCTACCCGCTCCAGTCCTGTTGAAGACCCAGCTGGCCGCTCCAGTTCTGTTGAAGACCAAGCGGGACGCTCCAGTCGTGTTGAAGACCCAGCTGGCCTCCCCAGTCCTCTTGAAATCCCAGCTGGCCACTCCAGTCCTGTTGAAGACCCAGCTGGCCGTTCCAGTCCTGTTGAAGACCCAGCTGCCCGCTCCAGTCCTGTTGAAGACCTAGCTGCCCGCTCCAGTCCTGTTGAAGACCCAGCTGGCCGCTCCAGTCCTGTTGAAGACCCAGCTGCCCGCTCCAGTCCTGTTGAAGAACCAGAGGACCGCTCCAGTCCTGTTGAAGACCAAGCAGGCCACTCCTCACCGGGGAGAATGAACATGGTAGGGATTTAGAGTGTCAAAGTCTGCTGTATTTCATCCCCCTCTTTCACCCCTGTTCCCTCCAGACAACAATATATTGTTCACATTCACCCCCTCACCTGGCCCTTCAGTGTCATATTCATTACATACTCTTTTGAGTTCTAATTAATGCACTGAAGATGAGATATTACAAAGCATTATTGGACATTGTGAAACACTGAGATATGTTATAATGCAGTAAGGTATGTTATGAAGCAATGAGATATGTTATATAGCATTATGAAACATGTTATGAAGCAGTGAGATATGTTATATAGCATTATGAAACATGTTAAGAAGCAGTGAAAGATGCTATATAGCATTATGAAGCAGTGAAATATGTTATATAGCATTATGAAGCAGTGAAAGATGCTATATAGCATTATGAAGCAGTGAAATATGTTATATAGCATTATGAAGCAGTGAAATATGTTATATAGCATTATGAAACAGTGGAATATGTTACATAGCATTATGAAACATGTTATGAAGCAGTGAGATATGTTATATAGCATTATGAAGCAGTGAAATATGTTATATAGCATTATGAAACATGTTATGAAACAGTGGAATATGTTATATAGCATTATGAAACAGTGGAATATGTTATATAGCATTATGAAACATGTTATGAAGCAGTGAAAGATGCTATATAGCATTATGAAGCAGTGAAATATGTTATATAGCATTATGAAGCAGTGAAAGATGCTATATAGCATTATGAAGCAGTGAAATATGTTATATAGCATTATGAAGCAGTGAAATATGTTATATAGCATTATGAAACAGTGGAATATGTTACATAGCATTATGAAACATGTTATGAAGCAGTGAGATATGTTATATAGCATTATGAAGCAGTGAAATATGTTATATAGCATTATGAAACAGTGGAATATGTTACATAGCATTATGAAACATGTTATGAAGCAGTGAAATATGTTATATAGCATTATGAAGCCTGTTATGAAGCAGTGAAAGATGTTATATAGCATTATATATAGCATTATGAAGCAGTGAGATGTTATGAAGCAGTGAGATATGTTATATAGCATTATGAAGCAGTGAAATATGTTATATAGCATTATGAAGCCTGTTATGAAGCAGTGAAAGATGTTATATAGCATTATATATAGCATTATGAAGCAGTGAGATGTTATGAAGCAGTGAGATGTTATGAAGCAGTGAGATGTTATGAAGCAGTGAAAGGTGTTATGAAGCAGTGAGATGTTATGAAGCAGTGAGATGTTATGAAGCAGTGAAAGGTGTTATGAAGCAGTGAGATGTTATGAAGCAGTGAGATGTTATGAAGCAGTGAGATGTTATGAAGCAGTGAAAGGTGTTATGAAGCAGTGAGATGTTATGAAGCAGTGAGATGTTATGAAGCAGTGAGATGTTATGAAGCAGTGAGATGTTATGAAGCAGTGAGATGTTATGAAGCAGTGAGATGTTATGAAGCAGTGAAAGGTGTTATGAAGCAGTGAGATGTTATGAAGCAGTGAGATGTTATGAAGCAGTGAGATGTTATGAAGCAGTGAAAGATGTTATGAAGCAGTGAGATGTTATGAAGCAGTGAGATGTTATGAAGCAGTGAGATGTTATGAAGCAGTGAAAGGTGTTATGAAGCAGTGAGATGTTATGAAGCAGTGAAAGGTGTTACGAAGCGCTGACAGGTGTTTTATTGAGACAGGGAACAGTGTTATGGAGTCAGTGTGGGATGGAGCAGAGCTTGGCAGTCAGCTGAAGATGTTCCACATTTCACACTGAAAGAAAAAAGAGAAAGGAGCGCATAGCTGTCGCTCAGACGGCATGTTCTGAAGGGGGAATGGGCACGGCCACTTGGACCAGTGATCCACTTCATTCCTCTCTCATTGTTTATACCCAATATTTTCGTACTAACGCAGAGTTTGGCATGCTCAAATATGCCGACTACGGAAAGCCCTCTGTTATTGGTTACGGCAAGTACATTTAACTTTCACGCTGAATATTTCTACGAGGGCTTGCCAGATGCACGGATGTATTGGGTCTGGACAAACATTAAAGCACTCAGGAGCAGCCTTGCGTTTATGCCAGTGCCAGAGGTTTGAAGGGTGATGCGCCCTCTTCTCCTTTCCACTGTGGAAATATACCTGCCCCAACACGTTCAATTCATTGCATTGTAATGGTATCAGATCTCCTGTCACACTGCCACAATCAATCAATCAATTTGTGGGAAAAGTATTGCTTATTTTAGCTTTTCTTTGACCTCTTCAGGCTGCTGGATTATAAATGCATGCAAAACCATTATCCCAAGTCATCAACCAAAACAGAACAATTCTAAACTGTTTTGTTGAATCAATTAATCCGATTGGCCGTATTACTTCCTGTAACGACAATCAGGTACTTCATTTGACATTTTAGTCATTTAGCAGACACTCTTATCCAGAGCGACTTACAGTTACTGCATTCATTTTAAGATAGCTAGGTGGGAAGGTGACTCTAGGGATAGCTAGGTTACCGAAGGTGACTCCCCTTCTTGTTCGGGTGGCGCTCGGCGGTCGTCGTCGCCGGTCTACTAGCTATCGCCGATCCGTTATACTGTGTCCCTTTAGTTCTGTCTAATTGGTATCACCTGTTTCTTGTTTGGTTGTTAGGGTAGGGTTATATATAGTTTGTTCAGCCCGCTTCTGTTTCGTGCGGGCTTGTTCGTCTGTTTTGTTGTTTGAGTGTATTTTCGTTTGTATTTGGGTTTCATGCTGTCCGTTTATATTTCTGATCATTTGTTTTCCTACTTTTGTTCATGTTATGTTTCCGGGACATTAAAGCGTGTTTTTTCCCACATCTTTTGCTCTCTGCGCCTGACTCCACACCTCCTCACTCATTTACCACATTTCACAGGCATAGAAAATATTTTTTTTCCTCAATAACATAGCTATCAATAGAGTCAGTATTATTGTTATAATAAAAAAAATATTATAGGTGAGGAGGAAGACTATACAAGATACTGTTTGAAGAGGTAGGGTTTCAGATGTTTTTGGAAGATGGGCATCCTAGCTTCAGGGCTGTTGCACCATTGCATGGCAGGAAGCTTGGCCCCAGTGATGTACTGGGCCATTCGCACTACACTCTGTAGTGCCTTGTGGTCGGAGGCCGAGCAGTTGCCATATCAAGTAGGGATGCTCTCAATGTTGCAGCTGTAGAACCTTTTGAGGATCTGAGGACCCATGCATGACACATCTTCCCAGTCTCCTGACGGGGAATATGTTTTGTTGTGCCCTGTTCACGACTGTCTTGGTGTGCTTGGACCATGTTTGTTTGTTGGTGATGTGGACACAAAGAAAATTGAAGCTCTGACCTCCTCCCTATAGGCTGTCTCGTCGTTGTCAGTGATCAGGCACCATTAAGGAAATTAAGTTATGTATATATAATTTGATATACAGAATAATATACATAACAGTCTTATGATTTATATTATCTTGTTTGATATCGTAAATAACTGTTGTTTCATCTGCAAACTTAATGATGGTTTTGGAGTTGTGTCTGGCCGTGCAGTCATGAGTGAACAGGGAGCACATGAGGGGACTGAGCACGCACCCCTGAGGGTACCCTGTGTTGAGGATCAGCGTGGCGGATGTGTTGTTACCAACCGTTACCACCTTGGGGCGGCCTGTCAGGAAGTCCAGGATCCAGTTGCAGAGGGAGGTGTTTAGTCCCAGGGTCCTTAACTTATTGATGAGCTTTGAGGGCACCCTAGTGTTGAACGATGAGCTGTAGTCAATGAATAGCATTCTCACATAGGTCTTCTTTTTGTCCAGGTGGGAAAGGGCAGTGTGGAGTGCAATAGAGATTGCATCATCGGTGGATCTGTTGGGGCGGTATGCAAATTGGAGTGGGTCTAGGGTTTCTGGGATAATGGTGTTGATGTGAGCCATGACCAGCCTATCAAAGCACTTCATGGCTACAGACATGAGTGCTACTGGTCGGTAGTCATTTAGGCAGTGTTCTTGAGCACAGGCACTATGGTGGTCTGCTTAAAACATGTTGGTTTTACAGACTCGGACAGGGAGAGGTTGAAAATGTCAGTGAAGACACTTGCCAGTTGGTCAGTGCATGCTCCCAGTACACGTCCTGGTAGTCCGTCTGGCTCAGGGGCGTTGTGAATGTTGACCTCTTTAAAGGTCTTACTCACATCGGTTGCGGATAGCGTGATCACACAGTCTTCCAGAGCAGCTGTTGCTCTCATACATGTTTCAGTGTTATTTGCCTTG
This sequence comes from Oncorhynchus gorbuscha, assembly GCF_021184085.1. Lineage (NCBI taxonomy): Eukaryota > Metazoa > Chordata > Actinopteri > Salmoniformes > Salmonidae > Oncorhynchus > Oncorhynchus gorbuscha. The sequence goes on along the minus strand of NC_060181.1, from coordinate 89,646,451 downwards.
AAGCGAGCATAGAAGTGTCATAGTGTTGAAGGCAGCGGATAGATCTAGGAGGATGAGAAGAGAGGAGAGAGTCAGCTTTGCCCGTGTGGAGAGCCTCTGTGATACAGAGAAGAGTGGTCTCTGTTGAGTGAGCCGTCTTGAAGGGGTCTAACCGCCCTGGTTAGGGTCAAGAAGATCGTTCTGAGAGAGATAGCGAGAGAGTTGATCAGAGACAGCACGCTCAAGAGTATTGAAAAGAAAAGAAAGGGATACAGGTCTCTAGTTTTTGACGTCAGTTTAGTCAACTGTTGAATTCTTGAGGAGGGGAACGCCTCGGGCCATTTTGAAGTCAGAGGTCTGCCAGTTGTCAGGGATGAGTTGATGAGGGAACTGAGGAATGAGAGAAGGCCTCCAGACATGGTCTGGAGAAGGGAGGAGGGGATGGAGTCGAGCGGGCAAGTTGTTAGGCAGCCAGACCTCACTAATCACAGGATGTCATCTGGAGAGAAAGGGGAGAAAGAGGTCAAGGCGTAGGGTAGTTCTGTATGAGTGAGACCAGTCAAATCAATAGACTGAGTGAATGAGTAGTGGAGGTCGAAAAGGAAACAGAAACAAGAGTCGTGATCAGAGACCTGAAGGGTGGTTGCAATGAAATGAGTAGGTGAGCAGCTTCCAGTAAAGATGAGATCAAGCATATTGCCTGCCTTGTGAGTGTGAGGGGACTGTGAAAGGGTGAAGGCAAAGGAGGGGAAAGTGAGAGTTGGAACGAAATTAATCAAAGGCAGACTTCGGGAGGTTGAAGTACTACGAGTGGTGAGCCGTCATCAGGAAATGAGCTTATTAAGGTGTCAAGCTGTCCCCAGACGATACTTATTTTTGGTTCCAGGTAGAACCCTCTTTGAAAAGGGTTCTATATGGAAACAAAACTAGTTCCTCAAAAAGGTTATCCTATGGGCCAAAGAACCCTTTTAGGTTCTAGATAACACAATTTTTTCTGTACTGTGTACTGTTTATTTGTAGTAGCTGAACATAAGGCTATGCGTGTCAATACTCCACTGTAAGAAAGACGATATATCAAGTACTGACAAGGTCATTTTCCATAGATTTTCATCTGGGGGAAATGGACCTTGGTTTAATGTAATTAACAAAAGCATGTACAGAATGCAACAACACAATTACCCTTTATTATATTACACTGGTTTGTACACTCTGATAGCATCAACACACATTCATGGCTGTCCCTGCTCCCACGCACTGAGCACTGACAAAGGCTTTATGTTGTTCCCCAATGCTTACTAGAGGGGTCTGCAAAGCTTTTGTCCCCCTCTCTGGAAATACAGTACTTGTATCCTCCACTTGACTTGCATACTGTAACCCAAATCCTTACAAGCATTAAATTGTTGTGATAGAATGCTACCAGATGTCACATTATATAAATTATGGGAGACAGGCGCAGAAATACGTAATAGGGGGTTTTAATACTCCACCCAAAATATACAATATGCCATGAAGGGCACGGGATGAAGCCCAAAACAAACACTTATACAAAAACACAGGGATGTAACCCAAACAAAAGTATGAGGTTAAACCTCTAATAAATACACTGGGTGAGACCCATAATACACAACACGGGGGCGAGACCCGTAATACACAACACAGGGGCGAAACCCGTAATACACTACACAGGAAGAGACCCGTAATACACAACACGGGAAGAGACCCGTAATACACAACACGGGAAGAGACCCGTAATACACAACACGGGGGCGAGACCCGTAATACACTACACAGGAAGAGACCCGTAATACACTACACAGGAAGAGACCCGTAATACACTACACAGGAAGAGACCCGTAATACACAACACGGGGGCGAGACCCGTAATACACTACACGGGAAGAGACCCGTAATACACAACACGGGAAGAGACCCGTAATACACTACACAGGAAGAGACCCGTAATACACTACACAGGAAGAGACCCGTAATACACTACACAGGAAGAGACCCGTAATACACTACACAGGAAGAGACTCGTAATACACAACACAGGAAGAGACCCGTAATACACTACACAGGAAGAGACCCGTAATACACTACACGGGAAGAGACCCGTAATACACTACACAGGAAGAGACCCGTAATACACTACACAGGAAGAGACCCGTAATACACAACACAGGAAGAGACCCGTAATACACAACACGGGAAGAGACCCGTAATACACAACACGGGAAGAGACCCGTAATACACTACACGGGAAGAGACCCGTAATACACAACACGGGAAGAGACCCGTAATACACAACACAGGAAGAGACCCGTAATACACAACACGGGAAGAGACCCGTAATACACAACACAGGAAGAGACCCGTAATACACAACACGGGAAGAGACCCGTAATACACAACACAGGAAGAGACCCGTAATACACTACACAGGAAGAGACCCGTAATACACAACATGGGGCGAGACCCTCAATACACTACAGGGGGCGAGACCCGTAATACACTACACGGGGCGAGACCCGTAATACACAACACGGGGCGAGACCCTCAATACACTACAGGGGGCGAGACCCGTAATTACACAACACGGGAAGAGACCCATAATACACAACACGGGAAGAGACCCGCAATACACAACACGGGATGTGACCCGTAATAACAAATGCACAACAATAGAGACCCGTAATAACAAGTGCACAACAATAGAGACCCGTAATAACAAGTGCACAACAATAGAGACTCGTAATAACAAGTGCACAACAATAGAGACCCGTAATAACAACTGCACAACAATACACGGGACGAGACCCGTAATAACGAGGTTATCAAAGCTGAAACAACAAAGCACAGGTGCTCACAATACCAACAGACATGGGAACAATAACCAACCAGGACACTGGGGAACAGAGGGCACGTATATACAATTAGAAATCAGGGGAAATGGGAACCAGGTGTGCTTAATTAGACAGTTCAGTGACGCCTAGCAGTGAGTGACGTAGAATGATGGAGCTGGTGCATGGAATGAGCAGCAGCACCAGGGGAATCCATGACACCAGAGAGAGAGAGAGAGAGAGAGAAAGGGGAACCACTCAATTAACAATGTTTTGTGTTCACTGAGGCTCACCTGCTCCTCTCTATGTCACACCTAGCATTTCTACACCTCCAAATCTATTAACACCTCCCTCTCTTCATTAGTGTCTCTGTCCTGCACTTACATACTTCCAGTTTTTCTAGAATGAGCGTCAGTGTACTATTTTATCAGTGTGGTTGCCCTGGGTTTGACCTGCGGTGGGCCCATCGTTAGGTTACCTGATCCTTCTCTAAATGAACAGTGTCTGTGTTTTAACAAGGGCTAGACTTTGACCACCTGCCATACTACCGGACTCTAATGCTAAACTGTGTGTTAGTGGTCCCTTAAAGCCTACAGTTCATCTCCAAGGAAATGGGTAGAATCTTGGGTAGAATCTGAGTTATTCTTGTGTGGGTAGATCTCCTACGTTCTGTCTGGATCTACTGTGGGGTCTCGTTATTGTGGCCAACTAGGAACCCTCGAAGGGGTCAAGTAGGAGCCTGATGGGGTCAAGGGGGATTACATGTTTACACGATTATCAGGCCAAATGTCGTCATCCCATTTGAATTCATACACACTGGAGTCTGGCTTTGGAATTGTCAGCTCTTGGCTGTAGGGACTGTTTGAAAAGACCAGTTTGCCCTTTAAGTTTTGTGTCAGTTGTTGTACCTTTTTTTTCTTGTCTTTCGCCACAAATCCTCACTAATTAAGTCTATGGCTTCTCCGCCTACAGCTATGTTAATGTCCATGACATTCAGAAAATACATGCACTGGCTGTTTGTCGCTTCATGTTTCATGCATGCTGAGGGAGGTCACTGAACTTTACTGTTTTGTCACACAGGAATTCTAGTGCACGTTGAATAGACTGACCTGACTATTAGAACAGTTGACCCTGCGAGTAGCCGTAGCCCTTAGCCTTGGTCATCCTCAGTATACAGCATCTACTCTGATACTCTAACCCACTTGTCAAATGTTAATCATTTGTGAACCAATCCCGAGGAACACTTTCCATTCCATTCCCCCACCAGCATCGGCATGTGTGCCCTTGACGACAACCTCGATAAACACATCCCCTATACCAATCCAACCTCGATAAACACATCCCCTATACCAATCCAACCTCGATAAACACATCCTCTATACCAATCCAACCTCGATAAACACATCCTCTATACCAATCCAACCTCAATAAACACATCCTCTATACCAATCCAACCTCGATAAACACATCCCCTATACCAATCCAACCTCGATAAACACATCCTCTATACCAATCCAACCTCGATAAACACATCCTCTATACCAATCCAACCTCGATAAACACATCCTCTATACCAATCCAACCTCGATAAACACTTCCCCTATACCAATCCAACCTCGATAAACACATCCCCTATACCAATCCAACCTCGATAAACACATCCCCTATACCAATCCAACCACGATAAACACATCCCCTATACCAATCCAACCACGATAAACACATCCTCTATACCAATCCAACCTCGATAAACACTTCCCCTATACCAATCCAACCTCGATAAACACATCCCCTATACCAATCCAACCTCGATAAACACATCCTCTATACCAATCCAACCTTAGAAATTCCTCACTTAAGGGAGGGTCATGGAGGAGTGCGGGGCAAATGGAAACGTGTTGAGAGTGGTTATTGATTTCAGGTGGACTTAGCTGTCAGCAACAGGAGCCTGGGGGTGAAATGGGGGCCAGGTGTTGAAATGAGCCAGGCCCAAGGAGAATGCAACTCAACTGGGCTCATATACTTGTCAGACCCCCTGGAGCCCCTGGATGAGCCGAGAGGCATGGAGGTGGTGGGGTAAGGGACAGCTGTCAGTGTGGAGTGACCAGGGGGGTTGGTTGGAGGGTACAGATTGGGCAGGCATGGGTGGAGTGATGAGAGGACGGTAAAAGTCTGGAAACTTGAACCAGACAGAGATACTTTGTCAATTCACTAAAGCACCACTATATAATAACTTCAGCTTTTCTCAGTGGAGCTGTCCTCATGAGACGACATTTATCTGGATAGAGCCAGTCAGTCATTAGTCAGAGAGATACATTGTCATTTGGTTTACACGGGATTGAAACAGTTTCCTACAAATGATATATTCAATACATTCTCAACTTACTACTATGCACCTTTTGTTGATGTCCTCCCATGTAGCTTATTCATTGGTATCAGATAACAATGCTTTCCTGTTTACAGTCCACATTCCTCTATTCCATCAGGGGTTTGAGTAACAGCCACCAAAATGACAGTCTTTGAATAACCAATGTGACTCATGCATCCTATATAACCTTGTGAATCCAATTCGCCAACGCAAACACCCCAATGGCTTCCATCTTACTTCAACCACAGCTTGCTACAACCACAGCTTGCTACAACCACAGCTTACTTCAACCACAGCTTGCTACAACCACAGCTTACTTCAACCACAGCTTGCTACAACCACAGATGCCATTCCACAGTCTAGTACAGCATGTAGAGTTGAAGTCGGAAGTTTACATGCACCTTAGCCAAATACAATTAAACTCAGTTTCTCACAATTTGTGACAATTAATAATTTAAAAAATTCCCTGTCTTGGGTCAGTTAGGATCACCACTTTATTTTAAGAATGTGAAATGTCAGAATAATAGTAGAGAGAATGATTTATTTCTGCTTTTATTTATGTCATCACATTCCCAGTGGGTCAGAAGTTTACATACACTCTATTACTATTTGGTAGTGTTGCTTTTAAATGGTTTAACTTAGTCAAACGTTTAGGGTAGCCTTCCACAGGCTTCCCACAATAGGTTGGGTGAATTTTGACCCATTCCTCCAGACAGAGCTGGTGGAACTGAGTCAGGTTTGTAGGCCTCTTTGCTTGCACACGCTTTTTCAGTTCTGCCCACACATTTTCTATAGGATTGAGGTCAGGGCTTTGTGATGGCCACTCCAATACCTTGACGTTGTTGTCCTTAAGCCGTTTTGCCACAATTTTGGAAGTATGCTTGGGGTCATTGTCCATTTGGAAGATCCATTTGTGACCAAGCTTTTACTTCCTGACTGATGTCTTGAGATTTTGCTTCAATACATTCACATAATTTTCCTTCCTCATGATGCACCATCTATTTTGTAAAGTGCACCAGTCCCTCCTGCAGCAAAGCACCCCCACAACATGATGCTGCCACCCCCATGCTTCACGGTTGGGATGATGTTTTTCGGCTTGCAAGCCTCCCCCTTTTTCCTCCTAACATAATGATGGTCATTATGGCCAAACAGGTCTATTTTTCTTTCATCAGACCAGTGGACATTTCTCCAAAAAGTAAGATCTTTGTCCCCATGTGCAGTTGCAAACCGTAGTCTGTCTTTTTTATGGCGGTTTTGGAGCAGTGGCTTCTTCCTTGCTGAGCGGCATTTCAGGTTATGTCGATATAGGACTCGTTTTACTGTGGATATAGATACTTTTATACCTGTTTCCTCCAGCATCTTCACAAGGTCCTTTGCTGTTGTTCTGGGTTTGATTTATACTTTTCGCACCAAAGTACGTTCATCTCTAGGAAACAGAACGCGTCTCCTTCCTGAGCGGTATGACGGCTACGTGGTCCCATGGTGTTTATACTTGCGTACTATTGTTTGTACAGAAGAACGTGGTACCTTCAGGCCTTTGGAAATTGCTCCCAAGGATGACCCAGACTTTTGGGGGACTAAAAAGAATTCTGATGTCTTCGCTTTCTTTTGACTTTCCCATGATGTCAAGAAAAGAGGCACTGAGTTTGAAGGTGGGCCTTGAAATACATCCACAGGTAGACCTCCAATTGACTCAAATGATGTCAATTAGCCTATCAGAAGCTTCTAAAGCTATGACATCATTTTCTGTAATTTTCCAAGCTGTTTAAAGGCTTAGTGTATGTACATTTTTGTCCCACAGAATTTGTGATACAGTGAATTATAGTTGAAATAGTCTGTAAACAATTGTTGGGAAAATGTCTTGCGTCATGTACAAAGTAGATGTCCTAACCGACTTGCCAAAACTATAGTTTGTTAACAAGAAATTTGTGGAGTGGTTGAAAAACAATTTTTAATGACTCCAACCTAGGTGTATCTAAACTTCTGACTTTAACTGTATGTTCTCCCAATAACATGTGTTAGCCGTATAGTCACACTGTCAATCTCAAGTGTTTTGCTAGCCTGATGACATCCTGTTGATCTTGGGATCACTTTGTTGTAGGGACCAAAGGGCATTTGAGTGAATTTTTATAAACCTTGGATGTTGAAGTGCGTTCGTGAAACATCACCGCAAATGTTGTACCTATTGTAGCAACTACTGCCAAGGTTATTCCTTAGTCATTTTGGAAAATCTCTGTGTTCGATTTATAGCTTTATGAATACACAACATTGATTTATAAACAGAGATCAGAAATAGACACAATGGAGAGAGTTAGGCGTTGGGTCATTGCTGCCATTCCTTGTGAAAACAACTTTGAGGCTTTTGCTGAATGAGGCTTTTGCTTGGATTTCAAAGAAGTAGCAAGCTCGATATTCGAATTGCAGATCAACCATTGCATTGGCTTAGAGATGTATAATCCTTTATTTACACTCTGCTGTGACCGATTTGTCCCATTGTATTTATTTGTTATACATTGCATTAAACAAATCCATTTTCCTTTTGGGGGAGTTTTGCTAGGGACTCTGGGCAGTAGAGGCACCATTTTAGTCTATTTTGTGGATTGAAAGGAATGTGCTAGCTTTAGCTTTAGCTTGGGCATAAAGCTGCTCGCCGAGAAATAAAAAGTATTCTGTTCACACTGCAAGAGACAATTAGCCAAGGATTTGTCTCTGTGTATGACAGAGCTTTTAGAGGTCAACAGCTCTGTTAACCCAGAGCAGATGACCTTTCAGAGATAGTGGCCCAGCATAAACAGCCCTGTTATGAGAGAGAGAGAGAGAGAGAGAGAGAGAGAGAGAGAGAGAGAGAGAGAGAGAGAGAGAGAGAGAGAGAGAGAGAGAGAGAGAGAGAGAGAGAGAGAGAGAGAGAGAGAGAGAGAGAGAGAGAGAGAGAGAGAGAGAAAGAGAAAGAGAGAGAGAAAGAGAGAGAGAAAGAGAGAAAGAGAGAGAGAAAGAGAGAAAGAGAGAGAGAGAGAAAGAGAAAGAGAGAGAGAAAGAGAGAGAGAGAAAGAGAGAGAGAGAGAGAAAGAGAGAGAGAGAGAGAGAGAGAGAGAGAGAGAGAGAGAGAGAGAGAGAGAGAGAGAGAGAGAGATGAGCAAGTGAAAAAGGTCATTGTACAGTAACTGTATCCTGCTTCCAATTGAGCTTTTTCTGACAATAGTGTTTTGTCTGAAAATGAAAACATAATATGCTAAATAGTTATTTCAATTCAGATATAAAAAGAGGGCCTAAAATACTACTCGTTTGATGCAGTCATTTTTTTCTCTGCAGGACCCCGCCCCCTTCACTTTTTAGATGACTTTAAAGTGAAGGCTATCTAGCGAAAGCTAGACATTAATATAATAATAATAATATATGCCATTTAGCAGACGCTTTTATCGAAAGCGACTTACAGTCATGTGTTCATACATTCTACATGTGGGTGGTCCCGGGGATCGAACCCTCTACCCTGGCGTTACAAGTGCCATGCTCTACCAACTGAGCTACAGAAGGACCACATTCACAGGAAGGGAACATCAGTGACAATGTCCTGTTTGGCTGTTGGTCCTCATCAGTGTATCTTGTGTAAACAATTCATCTCAATATTCTATTTGAGTACCTCATTATTATCCTCTTCCTGTTTACCTCCTTGTGCTTCTGTTCGGAACTCTGGGATTGATTAAAGCAGCCATCAGAGCGCTAATCGGATTAACAGTTTGTACCGACCCTGGCAGATCATGGTTTCCAGTAGGCTCCACAATCTTTGACTTTCTGGTGAAGAATAGCTAGTTAACTGCTGCTGGGAGTTAGCAGTTTTGGTTGACTTGTTGCATACTGTTTCACAGTTTGAAAATTGACTGTGTTATTAGATTGTTATTAGATTGAAGTTGGATAAGCACTCAATGCTAACTCCTTGTTTTAGTTTTTTCCGGCCTCTCAGCCTGGGCTAAATGTTATTTAACCAGCTCTGATATGATCCTATGGGAACACTAAAGCAGACAATACAATCTGTCTATTCTCAAAGGACCTGTACACCATCACTTAGGGTTGTTTTCTGTATCTCTATTAAGAATTGTTGTGATCACAAGGATAAGGTCATTTTATTAATTTCATATAGCCATGAACACCTACAACATTATAGACATTCACTAGATGTACTAGTTTTGGGAAATGCACAATACTGAAGTCTACAGTAAAAACTAAATAAGGAACAAATCAAATGTTCTGTCACATGCGCCGAATACTACAACCCCTTAACCAACAATGCAGCTTTTAAGAAAAAATAAGTGTTAAGAAAATATTTACAAAATAAACTAAAGTTGAAAAAAAAACAAAAAAAACACAATCAAATAACAGTAAGGAGGCTTTACACAGGGGATACAGGTACTGAGTCAATGTGCAGGTGCCAAATGCTGAGGGTGTGAAACAGGCTCAGGATCACACAGGCTAAATGTTAAGGATGTGAAACAGGCTCAGGATCACACAGGCTAAATGTTAAGGATGTGAAACAGGCTCAGGATCACACAGGCTAAATGTTAAGGATGTGAAACAGGCTCAGGATCACACAGGCCAAATGTTAAGGATGTGAAACAGGCTCAGGATCACACAGGCTAAATGTTAAGGGTGTGAAACAGGCTCAGGATCACACAGGCTAAATGTTGAGGGTGTGAAACAGGCTCAGGATCACACAGGCTAAATGTTAAGGATGTGAAACAGGCTCAGGATCACACAGGCTAAATGTTAAGGATGTGAAACAGGCTCAGGATCACACAGGCTAAATGTTAAGGGTGTGAAAACAGGCTAAGGATGTGAGGCTCAGGACACAGGCTAAATGTTAAGGATGTGAAACAGGCTCAGGATCACACAGGCTAAATGTTAAGGGTGTGAAACAGGCTCAGGATCACACAGGCTAAATGTTAAGGGTTTGAATCATGTATCGACTGTCTGTACTGTATGTGTCTATGAATAATCTGTAACATATAAAATGAGCATCACATCTTCATGTTCTTTTCTAGGTGACTTCTCCCTGTATCCCTGCCACTAACGATGAGCTGGTTAGACTGTGTTCTTCTATTGCTGAGTTACACGTGTCAGTTCCATTTCACAGTCAAAGTTACTTACAAATTGTGATTGGAAATATGAATCTGTCAGTAATAGTGTGTCCATGTACACGTATGTATTGTGGAGGGATATGTTCTTCAGGACAGCACCCAAACATCCATTGAATTGGCTCTGGGAATCTTTAGGACAGCACCCAAACATACAGGGAATTGGCTCTGGGAATCTTCAGGACAGCATCCACACATCCAGGGAATTGGCTCTGGGAATCTTCAGGACAGCATCCACACATCCAGGGAATTGGCTCTGGGAATCTTCAGGACAGCATCCAAGCATCCATTCAATTGGCTCTTGGAATCTTCAGGACAGCATCCACACATCCAGGGAATTGGCTCTGGGAATCTTCAGGACAGCACCCACACATCCAGGGAATTGGCTCTGGGAATCCAACGAGTCATTTAAACAACATTTAAAAAGATGTATTTAACCTTTATTTAACTAGGCAAGTTAAGAAACCCAGACGACGCAGGGCCTATTGTGCGCTGCCCAATGGGACTTCCAATCACGACCGGATGTGATGCAGCCTGGATTCGAACCAGGGACTGTAGCGACACCTAGTGCACTGAGACGCTGCGCCACTTGGGACCATTAGGTGGCTGCATTACCTTTTTGCTGGTCTGGGATTGAGATTCTCCTTTGGAAGTGGTATTTTTTGCTCTCTCTGTACGTTTCTGCGTATAAATGTACTCTAATCCTTAGCGAGACAAAGACTGTCCTGCAATGCACGTTCCCCTACATGCAAACTCAAACAAGTCTTCCCACTGTTATGCATTGGGATATGCAGTATGATGATGCTGTATAAACACCTTTGACTTGTTTGCATTTTATGTCATCTTAGTAATCATAATGAATTAGATTTACAGTGTATGTTGCATTTTTTAAAGCTCTTTATAACATATGATGAGGCGGTAACTCGCCTATGTGTGTGTGTGTGTGTGTGTGTGTGTGTGTGTGTGTGTGTGTGTGTGTGTGTGTGTGTGTGTGTGTGTGTGTGTGTGTGTGTGTGTGTGTGTGTGTGTGTGTGTGTGTGTGTGTGTGTGTGTGTGTATGTGTGTGTGTGTATGTGCGCGAGCCTGTGCGTGCATGCTTTCCATGGTCGGTGAATACATCCACTCTAGAAGAAGGAGAGGGATGTGATTTAATACACATGCTTTCCATGGTCGGTGAATACATCCACTCTAGAAGAAGGAGAGGGATGTGATTTAATACACATGCTTTCCATGGTCGGTGAATACATCCACTCTAGAAGAAGGAGAGGGATGTGATTTAATACACATGCTTTCCATGGTCGGTGAATACATCCACTCTAGAAGAAGGAGAGGGATGTGATTTAATACACATGCTTTCCATGGTCGGTGAATACATCCACTCTAGAAGAAGGAGAGGGATGTGATTTAATACACATGCTTTCCATGGTCGGTGAATACATCCACTCTAGAAGAAGGAGAGGGATGTGATTTAATACACATGCTTTCCATGGTCGGTGAATACATCCACTCTAGAAGAAGGAGAGGGATGTGATTTAATACACATGCTTTCCATGGTCGGTGAATACATCCACTCTAGAAGAAGGAGAGGGATGTGATTTAATACACAGTTGTGTTGTTCAGATGCAGAGGGAAGATCACCATAAATCGCTGGAATAACGAGGGCTTAAATTACCATAGTATTTTACATATGAAATCTAGTCTAGTGGTGTGTTAGGAGAAACACATCTAGTCTAGTGGTGTGTTAGGAGAAACACATCTAGTCTAGTGGTGTGTTAGGAGAAACACCTCTAGTTCTAGTGGTGTGTTAGGAGAAACACATCTAGTTCTAGTGGTGTGTTAGGAGAAACACATCTAGTCTAGTGGTGTGTTAGGAGAAACACATCTAGTCTAGTGGTGTGTTAGGAGAAACACATCTAGTTCTAGTGGTGTGTTAGGAGAAACACATCTAGTTCTAGTGGTGTGTTAGGAGAAACACATCTAGTTCTAGTGGTGTGTTAGGAGAAACACATCTAGTCTAGTGGTGTGTTAGGAGAAACACATCTAGTTCTAGTGGTGTGTTAGGAGAAACACATCTAGTCTAGTGGTGTGTTAGGAGAAACACATCTAGTTCTAGTGGTGTGTTAGGAGAAACACATCTAGTTCTAGTGGTGTGTTAGGAGAAACACATCTTGTCTAGTGGTGTGTTAGGATAAACACATCTAGTCTAGTGGTGTGTTAGGAGAAACACATCTAGTCTAGTGGTGTGTTAGGAGAAACACATCTAGTCTAGTGGTGTGTTAGGAGAAACACATCTAGTCTAGTGGTGTGTTAGGAGAAACACATCTAGTTCTAGTGGTGTGTTAGGAGAAACACATCTAGTTCTAGTGGTGTGTTAGGAGAAACACATCTAGTCTAGTGGTGTGTTAGGAGAAACACATCTAGTTCTAGTGGTGTGTTAGGATAAACACATCTAGTCTAGTGGTGTGTTAGGAGAAACACATCTAGTTCTAGTGGTGTGTTAGGAGAAACACATCTAGTCTAGTGGTGTGTTAGGAGAAACACATCTAGTTCTAGTGGTGTGTTAGGAGAAACACATCTAGTCTAGTGGTGTGTTAGGATAAACACATCTAGTCTAGTGGTGTGTTAGGAGAAACACATCTAGTCTAGTGGTGTGTTTGGAGAAACACATCTTGTCTAGTGTTGTGTTAGGATAAACACATCTAGTCTAGTGGTGTGTTAGGAGAAACACATCTAGTCTAGTGGTGTGTTAGGAGAAACACATCTTGTCTAGTGTTGTGTTAGGATAAACACATCTAGTCTAGTGGTGTGTTAGGAGAAACACATCTAGTCTAGTGGTGTGTTAGGAGAAACACATCTAGTCTAGTGGTGTGTTAGGAGAAACACATCTAGTCTAGTGGTGTGTTAGGATAAACACATCTAGTCTAGTGGTGTGTTAGGAGAAACACATCTAGTTCTAGTGGTGTGTTAGGAGAAACACATCTAGTTCTAGTGGTGTGTTAGGAGAAACACATCTAGTTCTAGTGGTGTGTTAGGATAAACACATCTAGTCTAGTGGTGTGTTAGGAGAAACACATCTAGTTCTAGTGGTGTGTTAGGAGAAACACATCTAGTTCTAGTGGTGTGTTAGGATAAACACATCTAGTCTAGTGGTGTGTTAGGAGAAACACATCTAGTTCTAGTGGTGTGTTAGGAGAAACACATCTCGTCTAGTGGTGTGTTAGGATAAACACATCTAGTCTAGTGGTGTGTTAGGAGAAACACATCTAGTCTAGTGGTGTGTTTGGAGAAACACATCTTGTCTAGTGTTGTGTTAGGATAAACACATCTAGTCTAGTGGTGTGTTAGGAGAAACACATCTAGTCTAGTGGTGTGTTAGGAGAAACACACCAGAGAATATAAATCCTTAACTTGGTACATGAAGACACTGTTCTGTGACTGTCACTTTAGGAACAGTGTGTGAGAGTGAGCTGCATAGTGAAGACTTGAGAGCACAGTACTGCATGTCCAGGAGCAAAAAAATAGTTTGGACGTGAGTAACAACAGTGTGTTGAGCTGTAGCATAGTGCTGACACTACAGAATAGAGATTAATAGATATCTGTGGTCTCCAGTGTGTTTGAGAGGGTGAGCTCTGGTGTAGAGCTCTGGGGTGGAGCTCTGGGCTGGAGCTCTGGGGTGGAGCTCTGGGGTGGAGCTCTGGTGTGGAGCTCTGGGGTGGAGCTCTGGGGTGGAGCCCTGGGGTGGAGCTCTGGGGTGGAGCTCTGTGGTGGAGCTCTGGGGTGGAGCCCTGGGGAGGAGCACTGGGGTGGAGCTCTGGGGTGGAGCTCTGGGGTGGAGCTCTGGTGTGGAGCTCTGGTGTAGAGCTCTGGGGTGGAGCTCTGGGGTGGAGCCCTGGGGTGGAGCTCTGGGCTGGAGCTCTGGGGTGGAGCTCTGGTGTGGAGCTCTGGGGTGGAGCTCTGGGGTGGAGCTCTGGGGTGGAGCCCTGGGGAGGAGCACTGGGGTGGGGCTTTGGGGTGGAGCTCTAGGGTGGAGCCCTGGGGAGGAGCACTGGGGTGGAGTCCTGGGGTGGAGCTCTGGTGTGACTGTCACGGAATATGAGGGAGAGAGTGTTTATAGCTGCACATACTTGGCTGATGTGCCCTATTACCATGTGTAATGATATTCCTATCTCCTAGACCTGTGCATACTGTATACATGGGGAGCACTTAAGGCTGGTCGTCCATGTTGTTTATGCCATATGGCTGTTTCTGTTTCTTCTTACCAGAGGTATTTTTTCGCAATGAACGTAGCACTGCCAATAAGTACATACTCATGATCTATAAAACACTGAAACGTGTGTTATGATGACTAGTAATTATTATGTTTTCTTGTGTCAGCTGAAGCTTGGCCATATGAAGGATTGTTCTGACAATTGTTCTGTTTAGTTTTACAATAAGAGCTGACCTGAGTCCCTAAAAAAACTAAAGCAATAATTTGCAGTATACAGCAAGGACTTTTAGTGATTACCCAAACTCAAGAAAGTCATGTAACTTTTGGATTCAAACATGGAAACATGTTCATTATTCAATTATCAGATTACTTTCCTGTTAAGAAGCATTAGAATAAGACAAACATTAATATTACCAATTGAACCATGTATATTGCAGGATAAATCAATGTAACAGTTTACATAGCTGGCCATAAGAGGATGTTGCATTTGACTTTATAGGTTGGTTATGTTGGCTTATTCTAACGCATTGCTTTCTACTACAGATAGTCATACCATTAGCCTATATCGTTACATTCAAAACCAAAGGCATTCATTCAATACCCATTGATCTTCAAGAATAGGACTTGTGAAATATAAATAGTTAATTAATAATTGTTTTCGCTGAGCATAACCCAAAAAACAAAGGACTTATTAGCTGACTGCTATGGAGAGGAGTTGAGTCACCTAAGGACTTATTAGCTGACTACTATGGAGAGGAGTTGAGTCACCTAAGGACTTATTAGCTGACTACTATGGAGAGGAGTTGAGTCACCTAAGGACTTATTAGCTGACTACTATGGAGAGGAGTTGAGTCACCTAAGGACTTATTAGCTGACTACTATGGAGAGGAGTTGAGTCACCTAAGGACTTATTAGCTGACTACTATGGAGAGGAGTTGAGTCACCTAAGGACTTATTAGCTGACTGCTATGGAGAGGAGTTGAGTCACCTAAGGACTTATTAGCTGACTGCTATGGAGAGGAGTTGAGTCAGCTAAGGACTTATTAGCTGACTACTATGGAGAGGAGTTGAGTCACCTAAGGACTTATTAGCTGACTACTATGGAGAGGAGTTGAGTCACCTAAGGACTTATTAGCTGACTACTATGGAGAGGAGTTGAGTCACCTAAGGACTTATTAGCTGACTACTATGGAGAGGAGTTGAGTCACCTAAGGACTTATTAGCTGACTACTATGGAGAGGAGTTGAGTCAGCTAAGGACTTATTAGCTGACTACTATGGAGAGGAGTTGAGTCAGCTAAGGACTTATTAGCTGACTGCTATGGAGAGGAGTTGAGTCAGCTAAGGACTTATTAGCTGACTGTTATGGAGAGGAGTTGAGTCACCTAAGGACTTATTAGCTGACTGCTATGGAGAGGAGTTGAGTCAGCTAAGGACTTATTAGCTGACTACTATGGAGAGGAGTTGAGTCACCTAAGGACTTATTAGCTGACTACTATGGAGAGGAGTTGAGTCACCTAAGGACTTATTAGCTGACTACTATGGAGAGGAGTTGAGTCACCTAAGGACTTATTAGCTGACTACTATGGAGAGGAGTTGAGTCACCTAAGGACTTATTAGCTGACTACTATGGAGAGGAGTTGAGTCACCTAAGGACTTATTAGCTGACTACTATGGAGAGGAGTTGAGTCAGCTAAGGACGTATTAGCTGACTATGGAGAGGAGTTGAGTCACCTAAGGACTTATTAGCTGACTGTTATGGAGAGGAGTTGAGTCACCTAAGGACTTATTAGCTGACTACTATGGAGAGGAGTTGAGTCACCTAAGGACTTATTAGCTGACTACTATGGAGAGGAGTTGAGTCACCTAAGGACTTATTAGCTGACTACTATGGAGAGGAGTTGAGTCACCTAAGGACTTATTAGCTGACTACTATGGAGAGGAGTTGAGTCAGCTAAGGACGTATTAGCTGACTGCTATGGAGAGGAGTTGAGTCAGCTAAGGACTTATTAGCTGACTGTTATGGAGAGGAGTTGAGTCACCTAATGACTTTTTAGCTGACTGCTATGGAGGGGAGTTGAGTCAGCTAAGGACTTATTAGCTGACTGCTATGGAGAGGAGTTGAGTCAGCTAAGGACTTATTAGCTGACTGCTATGGAGAGGAGTTGAGTCAGCTAAGGACTTATTAGTTGACTGCTATGGAGAGGACGTAATAACTTTATCTGTTGTTTATTTAGTTGTCATGGAAAAATAAATGTTGTTCTCCAGGAATGGCCTACTTTGAGCACTATCGACGTGTGCTATTTGCATGTGAAAAATGAATGCCATGTGCTTCATTCACTATAGGTCTATTGTTTACATTGGTGAAACATTGATATCTGAGTAATATGCAGTTGTTTAAAGTCTATCAAAGTGTACGAGTTTGAGCATGTGTTCGTTTGGCCTATGGACATATTTTTTTAATCAGCACAAATTAGATTAAGGAATAAAAGCCCCACTTGTGGTATTGTTAATTGAAATGTTTTTTTTTGACAGTATGTGGAGCACAATACCACAGGAACTCCCTCAAACCTTTATTCCGTAGGCTAAGATCCACACTTTGCAGCTGTTGCAGCAGCACATTTTTCACTGGCTGTCCACTGGTCACAAAAGCAATGATTGATAGGCAGTTTAAACGTGTTAAAGTCTGTAAACACAAACAGCTAAATGAGAGAGCAGCAGTGTGATTCACATCAATGCGCTATGTACTGTATACTTTACATAAATATCAACTCAACATGCAATAATATCATCGATTTTACAGAGTTAAAGTTCATATATGGAAATCAGTCAATTGAAATACATTCATTAAGGTCTTAATCTATGGATTTCACATGACTGGGCAGGGGCGCAGCCTGGGAGGCAATAGACCCACCCACTTGGGAGCCAGGTCCAGCCAATCAGAATGAGTTTTTCCCCACAAAGGGGCTTTATTACAGACATAAATACTCCTCAGTTTCATCAGCGCTCCAGGTGTCTGTTCTCAGACGATCCCACAGGCGAAGAAGCGGGGTGTGGAAGTCCTGGGCTGGCGTGGTTACACGTGGTCTGCGGTTGTGAGGCCGGTTGGACGTACTGCCAAATTCTCTAAAACGATGTTGGAGGTGGCTTATGGTAGAGAAATCAACATTAAATTATCTGGCAACAGCTCTGGTGGACATTGCTGCAGTCAGCATGTCAATTGCACACTCCCTCAAAACTAAGATTGTGTTGTGTGACAAAACTGCACATTTAAGATTGGCCTTCTATTTTCCACAGCACAAGGTGCACCTGTATAATGATCATGATGTTTAACCATCTTTTTGATATGCCACACCTGTCAGGTGGATGGTTATCTTGGCAGAGGAGAAATGCTCACTAACAGGGATATACATTTTTACATATGGAACATTTCTGGGATCTTTTATTTCAGAGCATGAGAAATGGGACCAACATGTTGTGTTTCTATTTTTCTTTAGTATAGATATCAATGTAAGTGATATCCCTATCGCCACGCCCGTAGGCTACAGCACAGCTGTCATCCTTACCTCCAAGCGTTTATTCAAGTTGGATCATCTGTGGATGCCTACAATATCCAATTCCTGCTCTTTTCCTGCGACCCATTAAACACATTTGATGTCATCATATTGCTCTCTGACTTGTGGTCAGACTCGCTCAGGTGGAACAAACTTAAACTTGAGACTTTTTTCAATGCTGATTTGAATGTCATTGACGAAACAAAGGTGTCAAATATTTTTTCTCACAAAAGTCCTTTCTGAATTTCAAAGTCATCCTAGAAGTTAGCATGTTGTTTTTCAAAAATATCTGTCATCCGATTACAATATTTTTGCTGGTAATGTAACAGTTTACAGTTCCAGCTTTTATGTAATCTGTTCCTTCCCATCCTTTGATACAGCTAAACCTTCTGATTTATTATCTCTTTAACCCATGCAAATATGCAAGACAAGAGAAAGCTAGGGATATTTGTAAACAGGAAAACAAAGAATGTGGGGAAAAAACACAGATCTTGATGATGTCTCATAGTTTTGGCTCTGATTGGAAGACATGGAAGTCATCAGCAGTCAGTCGGTTATAGCATTAACTCACCTGTGTATGCGGTGGCTGTATCCATGCACCAACCCTGTTAGCCATAAGGACCTGAGAGAGGATGGAGAGAGGGAGTGCAAATGAGAGAAGGAGAGAGACAGAGTAAGAGAGAAGAGAGAGAAATGGTGAGAGAGTGAAGAGAGAACACACATTCCACACTGAGTGAGAATGAGCAGACTAGTATCATCACTCCATCACGTCACTCCCCCCAATTGTTTAGAATCACAGAAGCCCAGTCTCTCGTGAATACCAGAATGCAGTGCGTCATGTAACAGAAGGAGCAAAAGAGTCAATTTGGGAGGAGCCGATCTGGCTGGCCTGCGGGTGATGTCCGTCCGGGAGGGAGGCTGGTGGTGAGGACTTTGAGGGAGGTCAAAGGTTGTTTAGGGACCCCGCTGGATCAGGAGTAGTCTCACAGCTCATTTAGGAACACTGCCGGCTCAGGGGTTTCTCACAGCTCATTTAGGAACACTGCCAGCTCAGGGGGTTCTCACAGCTCATTTAGGAACACTGCTGGCTCAGGGGGTTCTCACAGCTCATTTAGGAACACTGCCAGCTCAGGGGGTTCTCACAGCTCATTTAGGAACACTGCCAGCTCAGGGGGTTCTCACAGCTCATTTAGGAACACTGCCAGCTCAGGGGGTTCTCACAGCTCATTTAGGAACACTAGGAACACTGCCAGCTCAGGGGTTCTCACAGCTCATTTAGGAACACTGCCGGCTCAGGGGGTTCTCACAGCTCATTTAGGAACACTGCTGGCTCAGGGGGTTCTCACAGCTCATTTAGGAACACTGCTGGCTCAGGGGGTTCTCACAGCTCATTTAGGAACACTGCTGGCTCAGGGGGTTCTCACAGCTCATTTAGGAACACCCGCTCAGGGGTTCTCACAGCTCATTTAGGACTCAGGGGTTCTCACAGCTCATTTAGGAACACTGCCAGCTCAGGGGGTTCTCACAGCTCATTTAGGAACACTGCCAGCTCAGGGGGTTCTCACAGCTCATTTAGGAACACTGCCAGCTCAGGGGGTTCTCACAGCTCATTTAGGAACACTGCCAGCTCAGGGGGTTCTCACAGCTCTTTGTGTGTGTGTGTGTGTGTGTGTGTGTGTGTGTGTGTGTGTGTGTGTGTGTGTGTGTGTGTGTGTGTGTGTGTGTGTGTGTGTGTGTGTGTGTGTGTGTGTGTGTGTGTGTGTGTGTGTGTGTGCGCGCGTGC
>NC_060181.1:89557875-89626095 GCF_021184085.1 Oncorhynchus gorbuscha | reverse complement strand
TCCTTATTGGGACAGTAGTAAGGTTGTTTGTCGTTGGTGCTGGTGTCCACATGCCTTAGTGACATCCCTTATTGGGACAGTAGTAAGGTTGTTTGTCGTTGGTGCTGGTGTCCACATGCCTTAGTGACATCCCTTATTGGGACAGTAGTAAGGTTGTTTGTCGTTGGTGCTGGTGTCCACATGCCTTAGTGACATCCCTTATTGGGACAGTAGTAAGGTTGTTTGTCGTTGGTGCTGGTGTCCACATGCCTTAGTGACATCCCTTATTGGGACAGTAGTAAGGTTGTTTGTCGTTGGTGCTGGTGTCCACATGCCTTAGTGACATCCCTTATTGGGACAGTAGTAAGGTTGTTTGTCGTTGGTGCTGGTGTCCACATGCCTTAGTGACATCCCTTATTGGGACAGTAGTAAGGTTGTTTGTCGTTGGTGCTGGTGTCCACATGCCTTAGTGACATCCCTTATTGGGACAGTAGTAAGGTTGTTTGTCGTTGGTGCTGGTGTCCACATGCCTTAGTGACATCCCTTATTGGGACAGTAGTAAGGTTGTTTGTCGTTGGTGCTGGTGTCCACATGCCTTAGTGACATCCCTTATTGGGACAGTAGTAAGGTTGTTTGTCGTTGGTGCTGGTGTCCACATGCCTTAGTGACATCCCTTATTGGGACAGTAGTAAGGTTGTTTGTCGTTGGTGCTGGTGTCCACATGCCTTAGTGACATCCCTTATTGGGACAGTAGTAAGGTTGTTTGTCGTTGGTGCTGGTGTCCACATGCCTTAGTGACATCCCTTATTGGGACAGTAGTAAGGTTGTTTGTCGTTGGTGCTGGTGTCCACATGCCTTAGTGACATCCCTTATTGGGACAGTAGTAAGGTTGTTTGTCGTTGGTGCTGGTGTCCACATGCCTTAGTGACATCCCTTATTGGGACAGTAGTAAGGTTGTTTGTCGTTGGTGCTGGTGTCCACATGCCTTAGTGACATCCCTTATTGGGACAGTAGTAAGGTTGTTTGTCGTTGGTGCTGGTGTCCACATGCCTTAGTGACATCCCTTATTGGGACAGTAGTAAGGTTGTTTGTCGTTGGTGCTGGTGTCCACATGCCTTAGTGACATCCCTTATTGGGACAGTAGTAAGGTTGTTTGTCGTTGGTGCTGGTGTCCACATGCCTTAGTGACATCCCTTATTGGGACAGTAGTAAGGTTGTTTGTCGTTGGTGCTGGTGTCCACATGCCTTAGTGACATCCCTTATTGGGACAGTAGTAAGGTTGTTTGTCGTTGGTGCTGGTGTCCACATGCCTTAGTGACATCCCTTATTGGGACAGTAGTAAGGTTGTTTGTCGTTGGTGCTGGTGTCCACATGCCTTAGTGACATCCCTTATTGGGACAGTAGTAAGGTTGTTTGTCGTTGGTGCTGGTGTCCACATGCCTTAGTGACATCCCTTATTGGGACAGTAGTAAGGTTGTTTGTCGTTGGTGCTGGTGTCCACATGCCTTAGTGACATCCCTTCACATGCCTTAGTGACATCCCTTATTGGGACAGTAGTAAGGTTGTTTGTCGTTGGTGCTGGTGTCCACATGCCTTAGTGACATCCCTTATTGGGACAGTAGTAAGGTTGTTTGTCGTTGGTGCTGGTGTCCACATGCCTTAGTGACATCCCTTATTGGGACAGTAGTAAGGTTGTTTGTCGTTGGTGCTGGTGTCCACATGCCTTAGTGACATCCTTTATTGGGACAGTAGAGTTGTTTGTCGTTGGTGCTGGTGTCCACATGCCTTAGTGACATCCTTATTGGGACAGTAGTAAGGTTGTTTGTCGTTGGTGCTGGTGTCCACATGCCTTAGTGACATCCCTTATTGGGACAGTAGTAAGGTTGTTTGTGGTTGGTGCTGGTGTCCACATGCCTTAGTGACATCCCTTATTGGGACAGTAGTAAGGTTGTTTGTCGTTGGTGCTGGTGTCCACATGCCTTAGTGACATCCCTTATTGGGACAGTAGTAAGGTTGTTTGTCGTTGGTGCTGGTGTCCACTGGGACAGTAAGGTTGTTTGTCGTTGGTGCTGGTGTCCACATGCCTTAGTGACATCCCTTATTGGGACAGTAGTAAGGTTGTTTGTCGTTGGTGCTGGTGTCCACATGCCTTAGTGACATCCCTTATTGGGACAGTAGTAAGGTTGTTTGTCGTTGGTGCTGGTGTCCACATGCCTTAGTGTGACATCTTAGTGACCTTATTGGGACAGTAGTAAGGTTGTTTGTCGTTGGTGCTGGTGTCCACATGCCTTAGTGACATCCCTTATTGGGACAGTAGTAAGGTTGTTTGTCGTTGGTGCTGGTGTCCACATGCCTTAGTGACATCCCTTATTGGGACAGTAGTAAGGTTGTTTGTCGTTGGTGCTGGTGTCCACATGCCTTAGTGACATCCCTTATTGGGACAGTAGTAAGGTTGTTTGTCGTTGGTGCTGGTGTCCACATGCCTTAGTGACATCCCTTATTGGGACAGTAGTAAGGTTGTTTGTCGTTGGTGCTGGTGTCCACATGCCTTAGTGACATCCCTTATTGGGACAGTAGTAAGGTTGTTTGTCGTTGGTGCTGGTGTCCACATGCCTTAGTGACATCCCTTATTGGGACAGTAGTAAGGTTGTTTGTCGTTGGTGCTGGTGTCCACATGCCTTAGTGACATCCCTTATTGGGACAGTAGTAAGGTTGTTTGTCGTTGGTGCTGGTGTCCACATGCCTTAGTGACATCCCTTATTGGGACAGTAGTAAGGTTGTTTGTCGTTGGTGCTGGTGTCCACATGCCTTAGTGACATCCCTTATTGGGACAGTAGTAAGGTTGTTTGTCGTTGGTGCTGGTGTCCACATGCCTTAGTGACATCCCTTATTGGGACAGTAGTAAGGTTGTTTGTCGTTGGTGCTGGTGTCCACATGCCTTAGTGACATCCCTTATTGGGACAGTAGTAAGGTTGTTTGTCGTTGGTGCTGGTGTCCTTATTGGGACATGCCTGTAGTGACATCCCTTATTGGGACAGTAGTAAGGTTGTTTGTCGTTGGTGCTGGTGTCCACATGCCTTAGTGACATCCCTTATTGGGACAGTAGTAAGGTTGTTTGTCGTTGGTGCTGGTGTCCACATGCCTTAGTGACATCCCTTATTGGGACAGTAGTAAGGTTGTTTGTCGTTGGTGCTGGTGTCCACATGCCTTAGTGACATCCCTTATTGGGACAGTAGTAAGGTTGTTTGTCGTTGGTGCTGGTGTCCACATGCCTTAGTGACATCCCTTATTGGGACAGTAGTAAGGTTGTTTGTCGTTGGTGCTGGTGTCCACATGCCTTAGTGACATCCCTTATTGGGACAGTAGTAAGGTTGTTTGTCGTTGGTGCTGGTGTCCACATGCCTTAGTGACATCCCTTATTGGGACAGTAGTAAGGTTGTTTGTCGTTGGTGCTGGTGTCCACATGCCTTAGTGACATCCCTTATTGGGACAGTAGTAAGGTTGTTTGTCGTTGGTGCTGGTGTCCACATGCCTTAGTGACATCCCTTATTGGGACAGTAGTAAGGTTGTTTGTCGTTGGTGCTGGTGTCCACATGCCTTAGTGACATCCCTTATTGGGACAGTAGTAAGGTTGTTTGTCTGGTGTCCACATTGGTGCTGGTGTCCACATGCCTTAGTGACATCCCTTATTGGGACAGTAGTAAGGTTGTTTGTCGTTGGTGCTGGTGTCCACATGCCTTAGTGACATCCCTTATTGGGACAGTAGTAAGGTTGTTTGTCGTTGGTGCTGGTGTCCACATGCCTTAGTGACATCCCTTATTGGGACAGTAGTAAGGTTGTTTGTCGTTGGTGCTGGTGTCCACATGCCTTAGTGACATCCCTTATTGGGACAGTAGTAAGGTTGTTTGTCGTTGGTGCTGGTGTCCACATGCCTTAGTGACATCCCTTATTGGGACAGTAGTAAGGTTGTTTGTCGTTGGTGCTGGTGTCCACATGCCTTAGTGACATCCCTTATTGGGACAGTAGTAAGGTTGTTTGTCGTTGGTGCTGGTGTCCACATGCCTTAGTGACATCCCTTATTGGGACAGTAGTAAGGTTGTTTGTCGTTGGTGCTGGTGTCCACATGCCTTAGTGACATCCCTTATTGGGACAGTAGTAAGGTTGTTTGTCGTTGGTGCTGGTGTCCACATGCCTTAGTGACATCCCTTATTGGGACAGTAGTA
The DNA here is from genome assembly GCF_021184085.1 of Oncorhynchus gorbuscha. NCBI lineage: Eukaryota > Metazoa > Chordata > Actinopteri > Salmoniformes > Salmonidae > Oncorhynchus > Oncorhynchus gorbuscha. The sequence goes on along the minus strand of NC_060181.1, from coordinate 89,621,893 downwards.
AGGTTGTTTGTCGTTGGTGCTGGTGTCCACATGCCTTAGTGACATCCCTTATTGGGACAGTAGTAAGGTTGTTTGTCGTTGGTGCTGGTGTCCACATGCCTTAGTGACATCCCTTATTGGGACAGTAGTAAGGTTGTTTGTCGTTGGTGCTGGTGTCCACATGCCTTAGTGACATCCCTTATTGGGACAGTAGTAAGGTTGTTTGTCGTTGGTGCTGGTGTCCACATGCCTTAGTGACATCCCTTATTGGGACAGTAGTAAGGTTGTTTGTCGTTGGTGCTGGTGTCCACATGCCTTAGTGACATCCCTTATTGGGACAGTAGTAAGGTTGTTTGTCGTTGGTGCTGGTGTCCACATGCCTTAGTGACATCCCTTATTGGGACAGTAGTAAGGTTGTTTGTCGTTGGTGCTGGTGTCCACATGCCTTAGTGACATCCCTTATTGGGACAGTAGTAAGGTTGTTTGTCGTTGGTGCTGGTGTCCACATGCCTTAGTGACATCCCTTATTGGGACAGTAGTAAGGTTGTTTGTCGTTGGTGCTGGTGTCCACATGCCTTAGTGACATCCCTTATTGGGACAGTAGTAAGGTTGTTTGTCGTTGGTGCTGGTGTCCACATGCCTTAGTGACATCCCTTATTGGGACAGTAGTAAGGTTGTTTGTCGTTGGTGCTGGTGTCCACATGCCTTAGTGACATCCCTTATTGGGACAGCCTTAGTGTATTGGGAGGTTGTTTGTCGTTGGTGCTGGTGTCCACATGCCTTAGTGACATCCCTTATTGGGACAGTAGTAAGGTTGTTTGTCGTTGGTGCTGGTGTCCACATGCCTTAGTGACATCCCTTATTGGGACAGTAGTAAGGTTGTTTGTCGTTGGTGCTGGTGTCCACATGCCTTAGTGACATCCCTTATTGGGACAGTAGTAAGGTTGTTTGTCGTTGGTGCTGGTGTCCACATGCCTTAGTGACATCCCTTATTGGGACAGTAGTAAGGTTGTTTGTCGTTGGTGCTGGTGTCCACATGCCTTAGTGACATCCCTTATTGGGACAGTAGTAAGGTTGTTTGTCGTTGGTGCTGGTGTCCACATGCCTTAGTGACATCCCTTATTGGGACAGTAGTAAGGTTGTTTGTCGTTGGTGCTGGTGTCCACATGCCTTAGTGACATCCCTTATTGGGACAGTAGTAAGGTTGTTTGTCGTTGGTGCTGGTGTCCACATGCCTTAGTGACATCCCTTATTGGGACAGTAGTAAGGTTGTTTGTCGTTGGTGCTGGTGTCCACATGCCTTAGTGACATCCCTTATTGGGACAGTAGTAAGGTTGTTTGTCGTTGGTGCTGGTGTCCACATGCCTTAGTGACATCCCTTATTGGGACAGTAGTAAGGTTGTTTGTCGTTGGTGCTGGTGTCCACATGCCTTAGTGACATCCCTTATTGGGACAGTAGTAAGGTTGTTTGTCGTTGGTGCTGGTGTCCACATGCCTTAGTGACATCCCTTATTGGGACAGTAGTAAGGTTGTTTGTCGTTGGTGCTGGTGTCCACATGCCTTAGTGACATCCCTTATTGGGACAGTAGTAAGGTTGTTTGTCGTTGGTGCTGGTGTCCACATGCCTTAGTGACATCCCTTATTGGGACAGTAGTAAGGTTGTTTGTCGTGGTTGGTGTCCACATGCCTTAGTGGTGGGACAGTAGTAAGGTTGTTTGGTGTCTGGTGTCCACATGCCTTAGTGACATCCCTTATTGGGACAGTAGTAAGGTTGTTTGTCGTTGGTGCTGGTGTCCACATGCCTTAGTGACATCCCTTATTGGGACAGTAGTAAGGTTGTTTGTCGTTGGTGCTGGTGTCCACATGCCTTAGTGACATCCCTTATTGGGACAGTAGTAAGGTTGTTTGTCGTTGGTGCTGGTGTCCACATGCCTTAGTGACATCCCTTATTGGGACAGTAGTAAGGTTGTTTGTCGTTGGTGCTGGTGTCCACATGCCTTAGTGACATCCCTTATTGGGACAGTAGTAAGGTTGTTTGTCGTTGGTGCTGGTGTCCACATGCCTTAGTGACATCCCTTATTGGGACAGGTTGTTTGTCGTTGGTGCTGGTGTCCACATGTTGTTTAAGGTTGTTTGTGCTGGTGTCCACATGCCTTAGTGACATCCCTTATTGGGACAGTAGTAAGGTTGTTTGTCGTTGGTGCTGGTGTCCACATGCCTTAGTGACATCCCTTATTGGGACAGTAGTAAGGTTGTTTGTCGTTGGTGCTGGTGTCCACATGCCTTAGTGACATCCCTTATTGGGACAGTAGTAAGGTTGTTTGTCGTTGGTGCTGGTGTCCACATGCCTTAGTGACATCCCTTATTGGGACAGTAGTAAGGTTGTTTGTCGTTGGTGCTGGTGTCCACATGCCTTAGTGACATCCCTTATTGGGACAGTAGTAAGGTTGTTTGTCGTTGGTGCTGGTGTCCACATGCCTTAGTGACATCCCTTATTGGGACAGTAGTAAGGTTGTTTGTCGTTGGTGCTGGTGTCCACATGCCTTAGTGACATCCCTTATTGGGACAGTAGTAAGGTTGTTTGTCGTTGGTGCTGGTGTCCACATGCCTTAGTGACATCCCTTATTGGGACAGTAGTAAGGTTGTTTGTCGTTGGTGCTGGTGTCCACATGCCTTAGTGACATCCCTTATTGGGACAGTAGTAAGGTTGTTTGTCGTTGGTGCTGGTGTCCACATGCCTTAGTGACATCCCTTATTGGGACAGTAGTAAGGTTGTTTGTCCACATCTTAGTGTTGTTGTTTGCGTTGGTGCTGGTGTCCACATGCCTTAGTGACATCCCTTATTGGGACAGTAGTAAGGTTGTTTGTCGTTGGTGCTGGTGTCCACATGCCTTAGTGACATCCCTTATTGGGACAGTAGTAAGGTTGTTTGTCGTTGGTGCTGGTGTCCACATGCCTTAGTGACATCCCTTATTGGGACAGTAGTAAGGTTGTTTGTCGTTGGTGCTGGTGTCCACATGCCTTAGTGACATCCCTTATTGGGACAGTAGTAAGGTTGTTTGTCGTTGGTGCTGGTGTCCACATGCCTTAGTGACATCCCTTATTGGGACAGTAGTAAGGTTGTTTGTCGTTGGTGCTGGTGTTGCCTTAGTGACATCCCTTATTCGTTAAGGTTGTGCTGGTGTCCACATGCCTTAGTGACATCCCTTATTGGGACAGTAGTAAGGTTGTTTGTCGTTGGTGCTGGTGTCCACATGCCTTAGTGACATCCCTTATTGGGACAGTAGTAAGGTTGTTTGTCGTTGGTGCTGGTGTCCACATGCCTTAGTGACATCCCTTATTGGGACAGTAGTAAGGTTGTTTGTCGTTGGTGCTGGTGTCCACATGCCTTAGTGACATCCCTTATTGGGACAGTAGTAAGGTTGTTTGTCGTTGGTGCTGGTGTCCACATGCCTTAGTGACATCCCTTATTGGGACAGTAGTAAGGTTGTTTGTCGTTGGTGCTGGTGTCCACATGCCTTAGTGACATCCCTTATTGGGACAGTAGTAAGGTTGTTTGTCGTTGGTGCTGGTGTCCACATGCCTTAGTGACATCCCTTATTGGGACAGTAGTAAGGTTGTTTGTCGTTGGTGCTGGTGTCCACATGCCTTAGTGACATCCCTTATTGGGACAGTAGTAAGGTTGTTTGTCGTTGGTGCTGGTGTCCACATGCCTTAGTGACATCCCTTATTGGGACAGTAGTAAGGTTGTTTGTCGTTGGTGCTGGTGTCCACATGCCTTAGTGACATCCCTTATTGGGACAGTAGTAAGGTTGTTTGTCGTTGGTGCTGGTGTCCACATGCCTTAGTGACATCCCTTATTGGGACAGTAGTAAGGTTGTTTGTCGTTGGTGCTGGTGTCCACATGCCTTAGTGACATCCCTTATTGGGACAGTAGTAAGGTTGTTTGTCGTTGGTGCTGGTGTCCACATGCCTTAGTGACATCCCTTATTGGGACAGTAGTAAGGTTGTTTGTCGTTGGTGCTGGTGTCCACATGCCTTAGTGACATCCCTTATTGGGACAGTAGTAAGGTTGTTTGTCGTTGGTGCTGGTGTCCACATGCCTTAGTGACATCCCTTATTGGGACAGTAGTAAGGTTGTTTGTCGTTGGTGCTGGTGTCCACATGCCTTAGTGACATCCCTTATTGGGACAGTAGTAAGGTTGTTTGTCGTTGGTGCTGGTGTCCACATGCCTTAGTGACATCCCTTATTGGGACAGTAGTAAGGTTGTTTGTCGTTGGTGCTGGTGTCCACATGCCTTAGTGACATCCCTTATTGGGACAGTAGTAAGGTTGTTTGTCGTTGGTGCTGGTGTCCACATGCCTTAGTGACATCCCTTATTGGGACAGTAGTAAGGTTGTTTGTCGTTGGTGCTGGTGTCCACATGCCTTAGTGACATCCCTTATTGGGACAGTAGTGGGACAAGGTTGTTTGTCGTTGGTGCTGGTGTCCACATGGTGTCCACATGCGTTGGTGCTGGTGTCCACATGCCTTAGTGACATCCCTTATTGGGACAGTAGTAAGGTTGTTTGTCGTTGGTGCTGGTGTCCACATGCCTTAGTGACATCCCTTATTGGGACAGTAGTAAGGTTGTTTGTCGTTGGTGCTGGTGTCCACATGCCTTAGTGACATCCCTTATTGGGACAGTAGTAAGGTTGTTTGTCGTTGGTGCTGGTGTCCACATGCCTTAGTGACATCCCTTATTGGGACAGTAGTAAGGTTGTTTGTCGTTGGTGCTGGTGTCCACATGCCTTAGTGACATCCCTTATTGGGACAGTAGTAAGGTTGTTTGTCGTTGGTGCTGGTGTCCACATGCCTTAGTGACATCCCTTATTGGGACAGTAGTAAGGTTGTTTGTCGTTGGTGCTGGTGTCCACATGCCTTAGTGACATCCCTTATTGGGACAGTAGTAAGGTTGTTTGTCGTTGGTGCTGGTGTCCACATGCCTTAGTGACATCCCTTATTGGGACAGTAGTAAGGTTGTTTGTCGTTGGTGCTGGTGTCCACATGCCTTAGTGACATCCCTTATTGGGACAGTAGTAAGGTTGTTTGTCGTTGGTGCTGGTGTCCACATGCCTTAGTGACATCCCTTATTGGGACAGTAGTAAGGTTGTTTGTCGTTGGTGCTGGTGTGCTGGTGTCCACATGCCTTAGTGACATCCCTTATTGGGACAGTAGTAAGGTTGTTTGTCGTTGGTGCTGGTGTCCACATGCCTTAGTGACATCCCTTATTGGGACAGTAGTAAGGTTGTTTGTCGTTGGTGCTGGTGTCCACATGCCTTAGTGACATCCCTTATTGGGACAGTAGTAAGGTTGTTTGTCGTTGGTGCTGGTGTCCACATGCCTTAGTGACATCCCTTATTGGGACAGTAGTAAGGTTGTTTGTCGTTGGTGCTGGTGTCCACATGCCTTAGTGACATCCCTTATTGGGACAGTAGTAAGGTTGTTTGTCGTTGGTGCTGGTGTCCACATGCCTTAGTGACATCCCTTATTGGGACAGTAGTAAGGTTGTTTGTCGTTGGTGCTGGTGTCCACATGCCTTAGTGACATCCCTTATTGGGACAGTAGTAAGGTTGTTTGTCGTTGGTGCTGGTGTCCACATGCCTTAGTGACATCCCTTATTGGGACAGTAGTAAGGTTGTTTGTCGTTGGTGCTGGTGTCCACATGCCTTAGTGACATCCCTTATTGGGACAGTAGTAAGGTTGTTTGTCGTTGGTGCTGGTGTCCACATGCCTTAGTGACATCCCTTATTGGGACAGTAGTAAGGTTGTTTGTCGTTGGTGCTGGTGTCCACATGCCTTAGTGACATCCCTTATTGGGACAGTAGTAAGGTTGTTTGTCGTTGGTGCTGGTGTCCACATGCCTTAGTGACATCCCTTATTGGGACAGTAGTAAGGTTGTTTGTCGTTGGTGCTGGTGTCCACATGCCTTAGTGACATCCCTTATTGGGACAGTAGTAAGGTTGTTTGTCGTTGGTGCTGGTGTCCACATGCCTTAGTGACATCCCTTATTGGGACAGTAGTAAGGTTGTTTGTCGTTGGTGCTGGTGTCCACATGCCTTAGTGACATCCCCAGTAGTAAGGTTGTTTATTGGGACAGTAGTAAGGTTGTTTGTCGTTGGTGCTGGTGTCCACATGCCTTAGTGACATCCCTTATTGGGACAGTAGTAAGGTTGTTTGTCGTTGGTGCTGGTGTCCACATGCCTTAGTGACATCCCTTATTGGGACAGTAGTAAGGTTGTTTGTCGTTGGTGCTGGTGTCCACATGCCTTAGTGACATCCCTTATTGGGACAGTAGTAAGGTTGTTTGTCGTTGGTGCTGGTGTCCACATGCCTTAGTGACATCCCTTATTGGGACAGTAGTAAGGTTGTTTGTCGTTGGTGCTGGTGTCCACTGGTGTCCTTATTGGGACAGGTTGTTTGCCTGCTAGTGACATGCCCATTATTGGGACAGTAGTAAGGTTGTTTGTCGTTGGTGCTGGTGTCCACATGCCTTAGTGACATCCCTTATTGGGACAGTAGTAAGGTTGTTTGTCGTTGGTGCTGGTGTCCACATGCCTTAGTGACATCCCTTATTGGGACAGTAGTAAGGTTGTTTGTCGTTGGTGCTGGTGTCCACATGCCTTAGTGACATCCCTTATTGGGACAGTAGTAAGGTTGTTTGTCGTTGGTGCTGGTGTCCACATGCCTTAGTGACATCCCTTATTGGGACAGTAGTAAGGTTGTTTGTCGTTGGTGCTGGTGTCCACATGCCTTAGTGACATCCCTTATTGGGACAGTAGTAAGGTTGTTTGTCGTTGGTGCTGGTGTCCACATGCCTTAGTGACATCCCTTATTGGGACAGTAGTAAGGTTGTTTGTCGTTGGTGCTGGTGTCCACATGCCTTAGTGACATCCCTTATTGGGACAGTAGTAAGGTTGTTTGTCGTTGGTGCTGGTGTCCACATGCCTTAGTGACATCCCTTATTGGGACAGTAGTAAGGTTGTTTGTCGTTGGTGCTGGTGTCCACATGCCTTAGTGACATCCCTTATTGGGACAGTAGTAAGGTTGTTTGTCGTTGGTGCTGGTGTCCACATGCCTTAGTGACATCCCTTATTGGGACAGTAGTAAGGTTGTTTGTCGTTGGTGCTGGTGTCCACATGCCTTAGTGACATCCCTTATTGGGACAGTAGTTAAGTTGTTTGTCGTTGGTGCTGGTGTCCACATGCCTTAGTGACATCCCTTATTGGGACAGTAGTAAGGTTGTTTGTCGTTGGTGCTGGTGTCCACATGCCTTAGTGACATCCCTTATTGGGACAGTAGTAAGGTTGTTTGTCGTTGGTGCTGGTGTCCACATGCCTTAGTGACATCCCTTATTGGGACAGTAGTAAGGTTGTTTGTCGTTGGTGCTGGTGTCCACATGCCTTAGTGACATCCCTTATTGGGACAGTAGTAAGGTTGTTTGTCGTTGGTGCTGGTGTCCACATGCCTTAGTGACATCCCTTATTGGGACAGTAGTAAGGTTGTTTGTCGTTGGTGCTGGTGTCCACATGCCTTAGTGACATCCCTTATTGGGACAGTAGTAAGGTTGTTTGTCGTTGGTGCTGGTGTCCACATGCCTTAGTGACATCCCTTATTGGGACAGTAGTAAGGTTGTTTGTCGTTGGTGCTGGTGTCCACATGCCTTAGTGACATCCCTTATTGGGACAGTAGTAAGGTTGTTTGTCGTTGGTGCTGGTGTCCACATGCCTTAGTGACATCCCTTATTGGGACAGTAGTAAGGTTGTTTGTCGTTGGTGCTGGTGTCCACATGCCTTAGTGACATCCCTTATTGGGACAGTAGTAAGGTTGTTTGTCGTTGGTGCTGGTGTCCACATGCCTTAGTGACATCCCTTATTGGGACAGTAGTAAGGTTGTTTGTCGTTGGTGCTGGTGTCCACATGCCTTAGTGACATCCCTTATTGGGACAGTAGTAAGGTTGTTTGTCGTTGGTGCTGGTGTCCACATGCCTTAGTGACATCCCTTATTGGGACAGTAGTAAGGTTGTTTGTCGTTGGTGCTGGTGTCCACATGCCTTAGTGACATCCCTTATTGGGACAGTAGTAAGGTTGTTTGTCGTTGGTGCTGGTGTCCACATGCCTTAGTGACATCCCTTATTGGGACAGTAGTAAGGTTGTTTGTCGTTGGTGCTGGTGTCCACATGCCTTAGTGACATCCTTATTGGGACAGTAGTAAGGTTGTTTGTCGTTGGTGCTGGTGTCCACATGCCTTAGTGACATCCCTTATTGGGACAGTAGTAAGGTTGTTTGTCGTTGGTGCTGGTGTCCACATGCCTTAGTGACATCCCTTATTGGGACAGTAGTAAGGTTGTTTGTCGTTGGTGCTGGTGTCCACATGCCTTAGTGACATCCCTTATTGGGACAGTAGTAAGGTTGTTTGTCGTTGGTGCTGGTGTCCACATGCCTTAGTGACATCCCTTATTTATTGGGACAGTGACATCCCTTATTGGGACAGTAGTAAGGTTGTTTGTCGTTGGTGCTGGTGTCCACATGCCTTAGTGACATCCCTTATTGGGACAGTAGTAAGGTTGTTTGTCGTTGGTGCTGGTGTCCACATGCCTTAGTGACATCCCTTATTGGGACAGTAGTAAGGTTGTTTGTCGTTGGTGCTGGTGTCCACATGCCTTAGTGACATCCCTTATTGGGACAGTAGTAAGGTTGTTTGTCGTTGGTGCTGGTGTCCACATGCCTTAGTGACATCCCTTATTGGGACAGTAGTAAGGTTGTTTGTCGTTGGTGCTGGTGTCCACATGCCTTAGTGACATCCCTTATTGGGACAGTAGTAAGGTTGTTTGTCGTTGGTGCTGGTGTCCACATGCCTTAGTGACATCCCTTATTGGGACAGTAGTAAGGTTGTTTGTCGTTGGTGCTGGTGTCCACATGCCTTAGTGACATCCCTTATTGGGACAGTAGTAAGGTTGTTTGTCGTTGGTGCTGGTGTCCACATGCCTTAGTGACATCCCATTATTGGGACAGTAGTAAGGTTGTTTGTCGTTGGTGCTGGTGTCCACATGCCTTAGTGACATCCAGTAGTAAGGTTGTTTGTCGTTGGTGCTGGTTCCACATTGGGACAGTAGTAAGGTTGTTTGTCGTTGGTGCTGGTGTCCACATGCCTTAGTGACATCCCTTATTGGGACAGTAGTAAGGTTGTTTGTCGTTGGTGCTGGTGTCCACATGCCTTAGTGACATCCCTTATTGGGACAGTAGTAAGGTTGTTTGTCGTTGGTGCTGGTGTCCACATGCCTTAGTGACATCCCTTATTGGGACAGTAGTAAGGTTGTTTGTCGTTGGTGCTGGTGTCCACATGCCTTAGTGACATCCCTTATTGGGACAGTAGTAAGGTTGTTTGTCGTTGGTGCTGGTGTCCACATGCCTTAGTGACATCCCTTATTGGGACAGTAGTAAGGTTGTTTGTCGTTGGTGCTGGTGTCCATGCCTTAGTGACACATGCCTCCACAGTGACATCCCTTATTGGGACAGTAGTAAGGTTGTTTGTCGTTGGTGCTGGTGTCCACATGCCTTAGTGACATCCCTTATTGGGACAGTAGTAAGGTTGTTTGTCGTTGGTGCTGGTGTCCACATGCCTTAGTGACATCCCTTATTGGGACAGTAGTAAGGTTGTTTGTCGTTGGTGCTGGTGTCCACATGCCTTAGTGACATCCCTTATTGGGACAGTAGTAAGGTTGTTTGTCGTTGGTGCTGGTGTCCACATGCTTATTGGGACTTAGTGACATGCCTTAGTGACATCCCTGGGACAGTAGTAAGGTTGTTTGTCGTTGGTGCTGGTGTCCACATGCCTTAGTGACATCCCTTATTGGGACAGTAGTAAGGTTGTTTGTCGTTGGTGCTGGTGTCCACATGCCTTAGTGACATCCCTTATTGGGACAGTATTGGTGACATGCCTTAGTGACATCCCTTATTGGGACAGTGTAAGGTTGTTTGTCGTTGGTGCTGGTGTCCACATGCCTTAGTGACATCCCTTATTGGGACAGTAGTAAGGTTGTTTGTCGTTGGTGCTGGTGTCCACATGCCTTAGTGACATCCCTTATTGGGACAGTAGTAAGGTTGTTTGTCGTTGGTGCTGGTGTCCACATGCCTTAGTGACATCCCTTATTGGGACAGTAGTAAGGTTGTTTGTCGTTGGTGCTGGTGTCCACATGCCTTAGTGACATCCTTATTGGGACTTATTGGGACAGTAGTAAGGTTGTTTGTCGTTGGTGCTGGTGTCCACATGCCTTAGTGACATCCCTTATTGGGACAGTAGTAAGGTTGTTTGTCGTTGGTGCTGGTGTCCACATGCCTTAGTGACATCCCTTATTGGGACAGTAGTAAGGTTGTTTGTCGTTGGTGCTGGTGTCCACATGCCTTAGTGACATCCCTTATTGGGACAGTAGTAAGGTTGTTTGTCGTTGGTGCTGGTGTCCACATGCCTTAGTGACATCCCTTATTGGGACAGTAGTAAGGTTGTTTGTCGTTGGTGCTGGTGTCCACATGCCTTAGTGACATCCCTTATTGGGACAGTAGTAAGGTTGTTTGTCGTTGGTGCTGGTGTCCACATGCCTTAGTGACATCCCTTATTGGGACAGTAGTAAGGTTGTTTTGTGGTGCTGGTGCTGGTGTCCTTATTGGGACAGGTTGTTTGCCTTAGTGACATCCCTTATTGGGACAGTAGTAAGGTTGTTTGTCGTTGGTGCTGGTGTCCACATGCCTTAGTGACATCCCTTATTGGGACAGTAGTAAGGTTGTTTGTCGTTGGTGCTGGTGTCCACATGCCTTAGTGACATCCCTTATTGGGACAGTAGTAAGGTTGTTTGTCGTTGGTGCTGGTGTCCACATGCCTTAGTGACATCCCTTATTGGGACAGTAGTAAGGTTGTTTGTCGTTGGTGCTGGTGTCCACATGCCTTAGTGACATCCCTTATTGGGACAGTAGTAAGGTTGTTTGTCGTTGGTGCTGGTGTCCACATGCCTTAGTGACATCCCTTATTGGGACAGTAGTAAGGTTGTTTGTCGTTGGTGCTGGTGTCCACATGCCTTAGTGACATCCCTTATTGGGACAGTAGTAAGGTTGTTTGTCGTTGGTGCTGGTGTCCACATGCCTTAGTGACATCCCTTATTGGGACAGTAGTAAGGTTGTTTGTCGTTGGTGCTGGTGTCCACATGCCTTAGTGACATCCCTTATTGGGACAGTAGTAAGGTTGTTTGTCGTTGGTGCTGGTGTCCACATGCCTTAGTGACATCCCTTATTGGGACAGTAGTAAGGTTGTTTGTCGTTGGTGCTGGTGTCCACATGCCTTAGTGACATCCCTTATTGGGACAGTAGTAAGGTTGTTTGTCGTTGGTGCTGGTGTCCACATGCCTTAGTGACATCTTATTGGGACAGTAGTAAGGTTGTTTGTGGTTGGTGCTTATGACATCCCTTATTGGGACAGTAGTAAGGTTGTTTGTCGTTGGTGCTGGTGTCCACATGCCTTAGTGACATCCTTATTGGGACTTAGGTTGTTTGTCGTTGGTTGGGACAGTGTATTGGGAAGGTTGTTTGTCGTTGGTGCTGGTGTCCACATGCCTTAGTGACATCCCTTATTGGGACAGTAGTAAGGTTGTTTGTCGTTGGTGCTGGTGTCCACATGCCTTAGTGACATCCCTTATTGGGACAGTAGTAAGGTTGTTTGTCGTTGGTGCTGGTGTCCACATGCCTTAGTGACATCCCTTATTGGGACAGTAGTAAGGTTGTTTGTCGTTGGTGCTGGTGTCCACATGCCTTAGTGACATCCCTTATTGGGACAGTAGTAAGGTTGTTTGTCGTTGGTGCTGGTGTCCACATGCCTTAGTGACATCCCTTATTGGGACAGTAGTAAGGTTGTTTGTCGTTGGTGCTGGTGTCCACATGCCTTAGTGACATCCCTTATTGGGACAGTAGTAAGGTTGTTTGTGGTGCTGGTGTCCACATGCCTTAGTGACATGCTGGTGTCCACGTTGGTGCTGGTGCATGCCTTAGTGACATCCCTTATTGGGACAGTAGTAAGGTTGTTTGTCGTTGGTGCTGGTGTCCACATGCCTTAGTGACATCCCTTATTGGGACAGTAGTAAGGTTGTTTGTCGTTGGTGCTGGTGTCCACATGCCTTAGTGACATCCCTTATTGGGACAGTAGTAAGGTTGTTTGTCGTTGGTGCTGGTGTCCACATGCCTTAGTGACATCCCTTATTGGGACAGTAGTAAGGTTGTTTGTCGTTGGTGCTGGTGTCCACATGCCTTAGTGACATCCCTTATTGGGACAGTAGTAAGGTTGTTTGTCGTTGGTGCTGGTGTCCACATGCCTTAGTGACATCCCTTATTGGGACAGTAGTAAGGTTGTTTGTCGTTGGTGCTGGTGTCCACATGCCTTAGTGACATCCCTTATTGGGACAGTAGTAAGGTTGTTTGTCGTTGGTGCTGGTGTCCACATGCCTGGTGTCCTTATTGGGACAGGTTGTTTGTCCTTAGTGGTGACATCCTTAGTGACATCCCTTATTGGGACAGTAGTAAGGTTGTTTGTCGTTGGTGCTGGTGTCCACATGCCTTAGTGACATCCCTTATTGGGACAGTAGTAAGGTTGTTTGTCGTTGGTGCTGGTGTCCACATGCCTTAGTGACATCCCTTATTGGGACAGTAGTAAGGTTGTTTGTCGTTGGTGCTGGTGTCCACATGCCTTAGTGACATCCCTTATTGGGACAGTAGTAAGGTTGTTTTGTGGTGCTGGTGCTGGTGTCCACATGCCTGGTGCTGGTGTCCACACATCCCTTATTGGGACAGTAGTAAGGTTGTTTGTCGTTGGTGCTGGTGTCCACATGCCTTAGTGACATCCCTTATTGGGACAGTAGTAAGGTTGTTTGTCGTTGGTGCTGGTGTCCACATGCCTTAGTGACATCCCTTATTGGGACAGTAGTAAGGTTGTTTGTCGTTGGTGCTGGTGTCCACATGCCTTAGTGACATCCCTTATTGGGACAGTAGTAAGGTTGTTTGTCGTTGGTGCTGGTGTCCACATGCCTTAGTGACATCCCTTATTGGGACAGTAGTAAGGTTGTTTGTCGTTGGTGCTGGTGTCCACATGCCTTAGTGACATCCCTTATTGGGACAGTAGTAAGGTTGTTTGTCGTTGGTGCTGGTGTCCACATGCCTTAGTGACATCCCTTATTGGGACAGTAGTAAGGTTGTTTGTCGTTGGTGCTGGTGTCCATGCCTTAGTGACATCCCTTATTGGGACAGTAGTAAGGTTGTTTGTCGTTGGTGCTGGTGTCCACATGCCTTAGTGACATCCCTTATTGGGACAGTAGTAAGGTTGTTTGTCGTTGGTGCTGGTGTCCACATGCCTTAGTGACATCCCTTATTGGGACAGTAGTAAGGTTGTTTGTCGTTGGTGCTGGTGTCCACATGCCTTAGTGACATCCCTTATTGGGACAGTAGTAAGGTTGTTTGTCGTTGGTGCTGGTGTCCACATGCCTTAGTGACATCCCTTATTGGGACAGTAGTAAGGTTGTTTGTCGTTGGTGCTGGTGTCCACATGCCTTAGTGACATCCCTTATTGGGACAGTAGTAAGGTTGTTTGTCGTTGGTGCTGGTGTCCACATGCCTTAGTGACATCCCTTATTGGGACAGTAGTAAGGTTGTTTGTCGTTGGTGCTGGGTTGTTTGTCGTTGGTGCTGGTGTCCACATGCCTTAGTGACATCCCTTATTGGGACAGTAGTAAGGTTGTTTGTCGTTGGTGCTGGTGTCCACATGCCTTAGTGACATCCCTTATTGGGACAGTAGTAAGGTTGTTTGTCGTTGGTGCTGGTGTCCACATGCCTTAGTGACATCCCTTATTGGGACAGTAGTAAGGTTGTTTGTCGTTGGTGCTGGTGTCCACATGCCTTAGTGACATCCCTTATTGGGACAGTAGTAAGGTTGTTTGTCGTTGGTGCTGGTGTCCACATGCCTTAGTGACATCCCTTATTGGGACAGTAGTAAGGTTGTTTGTCGTTGGTGCTGGTGTCCACATGCCTTAGTGACATCCCTTATTGGGACAGTAGTAAGGTTGTTTGTCGTTGGTGCTGGTGTCCACATGCCTTAGTGACATCTTATTGGGACAGTTATTGGGACAGTAGTGGGACAAGGTTGTTTGTCGTTGGTGCTGGTGTCCACATGCCTTAGTGACATCCCTTATTGGGACAGTAGTAAGGTTGTTTGTCGTTGGTGCTGGTGTCCACATGCCTTAGTGACATCCCTTATTGGGACAGTAGTAAGGTTGTTTGTCGTTTGGTGCTTGGTGCTGGTGTCCACATGCCTTAGTGACATCCCTTATTGGGACAGTAGTAAGGTTGTTTGTCGTTGGTGCTGGTGTCCACATGCCTTAGTGACATCCCTTATTGGGACAGTAGTAAGGTTGTTTGTCGTTGGTGCTGGTGTCCACATGCCTTAGTGACATCCCTTATTGGGACAGTAGTAAGGTTGTTTGTCGTTGGTGCTGGTGTCCACATGCCTTAGTGACATCCCTTATTGGGACAGTAGTAAGGTTGTTTGTCGTTGGTGCTGGTGTCCACATGCCTTAGTGACATCCCTTATTGGGACAGTAGTAAGGTTGTTTGTCGTTGGTGCTGGTGTCCACATGCCTTAGTGACATCCCTTATTGGGACAGTAGTAAGGTTGTTTGTCGTTGGTGCTGGTGTCCACATGCCTTAGTGACATCCCTTATTGGGACAGTAGTAAGGTTGTTTGTCGTTGGTGCTGGTGTCCACATGCCTTAGTGACATCCCTTATTGGGACAGTAGTAAGGTTGTTTGTCGTTGGTGCTGGTGTCCACATGTTTGACATCCCTTATTGGGACAGTAGTAAGGTTGTTTGTCGTTGGTGCTGGTGTCCACATGCCTTAGTGACATCCCTTATTGGGACAGTAGTAAGGTTGTTTGTCGTTGGTGCTGGTGTCCACATGCCTTAGTGACATCCCTTATTGGGACAGTAGTAGGTTGTTTGTCGTTGGTGCTGGTGTCCACATGTTTGACATCCCTTATTGGGACAGTAGTAAGGTTGTTTGTCGTTGGTGCTGGTGTCCACATGCCTTAGTGACATCCCTTATTGGGACAGTAGTAAGGTTGTTTGTCGTTGGTGCTGGTGTCCACATGCCTTAGTGACATCCCTTATTGGGACAGTAGTAAGGTTGTTTGTCGTTGGTGCTGGTGTCCACATGCCTTAGTGACATCCCTTATTGGGACAGTAGTAAGGTTGTTTGTCGTTGGTGCTGGTGTCCACATGCCTTAGTGACATCCCTTATTGGGACAGTAGTAAGGTTGTTTGTCGTTGGTGCTGGTGTCCACATGCCTTAGTGACATCCCTTATTGGGACAGTAGTAAGGTTGTTTGTCGTTGGTGCTGGTGTCCACATGCCTTAGTGACATCCCTTATTGGGACAGTAGTAAGGTTGTTTGTCGTTGGTGCTGGTGTCCACATGCCTTAGTGACATCCCTTATTGGGACAGTAGTAAGGTTGTTTGTCGTTGGTGCTGGTGTCCACATGCCTTAGTGACATCCCTTATTGGGACAGTAGTAAGGTTGTTTGTCGTTGGTGCTGGTGTCCACATGCCTTAGTGACATCCCTTATTGGGACAGTAGTAAGGTTGTTTGTCGTTGGTGCTGGTGTCCACATGCCTTAGTGACATCCCTTATTGGGACAGTAGTAAGGTTGTTTGTCGTTGGTGCTGGTGTCCACATGCCTTAGTGACATCCCTTATTGGGACAGTAGTAAGGTTGTTTGTCGTTGGTGCTGGTGTCCACATGCCTTAGTGACATCCCTTATTGGGACAGTAGTAAGGTTGTTTGTGCTGGTGTCCACATGGTGCTGGTAAGGTTGTTTGTCGTTGGTGCTGGTGTCCACATGCCTTAGTGACATCCCTTATTGGGACAGTAGTAAGGTTGTTTGTCGTTGGTGCTGGTGTCCACAT
Source organism: Oncorhynchus gorbuscha (assembly GCF_021184085.1). Classification (NCBI taxonomy): domain Eukaryota; kingdom Metazoa; phylum Chordata; class Actinopteri; order Salmoniformes; family Salmonidae; genus Oncorhynchus; species Oncorhynchus gorbuscha. Next base: position 89,605,884 of record NC_060181.1, on the reverse strand, counting down.
GCCTTAGTGACATCCCTTATTGGGACAGTAGTAAGGTTGTTTGTCGTTGGTGCTGGTGTCCACATGCCTTAGTGACATCCCTTATTGGGACAGTAGTAAGGTTGTTTGTCGTTGGTGCTGGTGTCCACATGCCTTAGTGACATCCCTTATTGGGACAGTAGTAAGGTTGTTTGTCGTTGGTGCTGGTGTCCACATGCCTTAGTGACATCCCTTATTGGGACAGTAGTAAGGTTGTTTGTCGTTGGTGCTGGTGTCCACATGCCTTAGTGACATCCCTTATTGGGACAGTAGTAAGGTTGTTTGTCGTTGGTGCTGGTGTCCACATGCCTTAGTGACATCCCTTATTGGGACAGGTTGTTTGTCGTTGGTGTGGTGTCCACATGCCTTAGTGTTGTTTGTCGTTGGTGCTGGTGTCCACATGCCTTAGTGACATCCCTTATTGGGACAGTAGTAAGGTTGTTTGTCGTTGGTGCTGGTGTCCACATGCCTTAGTGACATCCCTTATTGGGACAGTAGTACAGGTTGTTTGTCGTTGGTGCTGGTGTCCACATGCCTTAGTGACATCCCTTATTGGGACAGTAGTAAGGTTGTTTGTCGTTGGTGCTGGTGTCCACATGCCTTAGTGACATCCCTTATTGGGACAGTAGTAAGGTTGTTTGTCGTTGGTGCTGGTGTCCACATGCCTTAGTGACATCCCTTATTGGGACAGTAGGTTGTTTGTCGTTGGTGCTGGTGTCCACATTGTTTGTCGTTGTTTGTGCTGGTGCTGTCCACATGCCTTAGTGACATCCCTTATTGGGACAGTAGTAAGGTTGTTTGTCGTTGGTGCTGGTGTCCACATGCCTTAGTGACATCCCTTATTGGGACAGTAGTAAGGTTGTTTGTCGTTGGTGCTGGTGTCCACATGCCTTAGTGACATCCCTTATTGGGACAGTAGTAAGGTTGTTTGTCGTTGGTGCTGGTGTCCACATGCCTTAGTGACATCCCTTATTGGGACAGTGTCCAATGCCTTAGTGTTGGACGTTGTTTGGTGGTGCTGGTGTCCACATGCCTTAGTGACATCCCTTATTGGGACAGTAGTAAGGTTGTTTGTCGTTGGTGCTGGTGTCCACATGCCTTAGTGACATCCCTTATTGGGACAGTAGTAAGGTTGTTTGTCGTTGGTGCTGGTGTCCACATGCCTTAGTGACATCCCTTATTGGGACAGTAGTAAGGTTGTTTGTCGTTGGTGCTGGTGTCCACATGCCTTAGTGACATCCCTTATTGGGACAGTAGTAAGGTTGTTTGTCGTTGGTGCTGGTGTCCACATGCCTTAGTGACATCCCTTAGGTTGTTTGTCGTTGGTGCTGGTGTTGGGACAGTAGTAAGGTTGTTTGTCGTTGGTGCTGGTGTCCACATGCCTTAGTGACATCCCTTATTGGGACAGTAGTAAGGTTGTTTGTCGTTGGTGCTGGTGTCCACATGCCTTAGTGACATCCCTTATTGGGACAGTAGTAAGGTTGTTTGTCGTTGGTGCTGGTGTCCACATGCCTTAGTGACATCCCTTATTGGGACAGTAGTAAGGTTGTTTGTCGTTGGTGCTGGTGTCCACATGCCTTAGTGACATCCCTTATTGGGACAGTAGTAAGGTTGTTTGTCGTTGGTGCTGGTGTCCACATGCCTTAGTGACATCCCTTATTGGGACAGTAGTAAGGTTGTTTGTCGTTGGTGCTGGTGTCCACATGCCTTAGTGACATCCCTTATTGGGACAGTAGTAAGGTTGTTTGTCGTTGGTGCTGGTGTCCACATGCCTTAGTGACATCCCTTATTGGGACAGTAGTAAGGTTGTTTGTCGTTGGTGCTGGTGTCCACATGCCTTAGTGACATCCCTTATTGGGACAGTAGTAAGGTTGTTTGTCGTTGGTGCTGGTGTCCACATGCCTTAGTGACATCCCTTATTGGGACAGTAGTAAGGTTGTTTGTCGTTGGTGCTGGTGTCCACATGCCTTAGTGACATCCCTTATTGGGACAGTAGTAAGGTTGTTTGTCGTTGGTGCTGGTGTCCCACATGCTTATTGGGACTTAGTGACATCCCTTATTGGGACAGTAGTAAGGTTGTTTGTCGTTGGTGCTGGTGTCCACATGCCTTAGTGACATCCCTTATTGGGACAGTAGTAAGGTTGTTTGTCGTTGGTGCTGGTGTCCACATGCCTTAGTGACATCCCTTATTGGGACAGTAGTAAGGTTGTTTGTCGTTGGTGCTGGTGTCCACATGCCTTAGTGACATCCCTTATTGGGACAGTAGTAAGGTTGTTTGTCGTTGGTGCTGGTGTCCACATGCCTTAGTGACATCCCTTAGGTTGTTTGTCGTTGGTGCTGGGTCCACACAGTGACATCCCTTATTAGTAAGGTTGTTTGTCGTTGGTGCTGGTGTCCACATGCCTTAGTGACATCCCTTATTGGGACAGTAGTAAGGTTGTTTGTCGTTGGTGCTGGTGTCCACATGCCTTAGTGACATCCCTTATTGGGACAGTAGTAAGGTTGTTTGTCGTTGGTGCTGGTGTCCACATGCCTTAGTGACATCCCTTATTGGGACAGTAGTAAGGTTGTTTGTCGTTGGTGCTGGTGTCCACATGCCTTAGTGACATCCCTTATTGGGACAGTAGTAAGGTTGTTTGTCGTTGGTGCTGGTGTCCACATGCCTTAGTGACATCCCTTATTGGGACAGTAGTAAGGTTGTTTGTCGTTGGTGCTGGTGTCCACATGCCTTAGTGACATCCCTTATTGGGACAGTGCCGTTGGTTGGTGTCCACATGCCTTAGTGACATCCCTTATTGGGACAGTAGTAAGGTTGTTTGTCGTTGGTGCTGGTGTCCACATGCCTTAGTGACATCCCTTATTGGGACAGTAGTAAGGTTGTTTGTCGTTGGTGCTGGTGTCCACATGCCTTAGTGACATCCCTTATTGGGACAGTAGTAAGGTTGTTTGTCGTTGGTGCTGGTGTCCACATGCCTTAGTGACATCCCTTATTGGGACAGTAGTAAGGTTGTTTGTCGTTGGTGCTGGTGTCCACATGCCTTAGTGACATCCCTTATTGGGACAGTAGTAAGGTTGTTTGTCGTTGGTGCTGGTGTCCACATGCCTTAGTGACATCCCTTATTGGGACAGTAGTAAGGTTGTTTGTCGTTGGTGCTGGTGTCCACATGCCTTAGTGACATCCCTTATTGGGACAGTAGTAAGGTTGTTTGTCGTTGGTGCTGGTGTCCACATGCCTTAATGACATCCCTTATTGGGACAGTAGTAAGGTTGTTTGTCGTTGGTGCTGGTGTCCACATGCCTTAGTGACATCCCTTATTGGGACAGTAGTAAGGTTGTTTGTCGTTGGTGCTGGTGTCCACATGCCTTAGTGACATCCCTTATTGGGACAGTAGTAAGTGTTGTTTGACATCTTATTGGGACAGTTGTTGTGCTGGTGTCCACATGCCTTAGTGACATCCCTTATTGGGACAGTAGTAAGGTTGTTTGTCGTTGGTCCTGGGTTAAAGACTTGTTTAACACTTTGTTGGTTACTACATCAATCCATATGTGTTGTTTCATAGTTTTGATTTATTCACTATTATTCTACAATATAGAACATAGTAAAAACCTTTGACTGGTAGTGTATGTTCATGTTATTATTTGGCAACAGTTACAACGCCCCTAACTGATCTAATTCAAATCTGTAGGAATACCCATTGAGCACAAATTCTGACCACATTTCCACTATCCCTCATAAATTATAAATATTTATTATTTCTGTATAGCTGAGCATCTCTCCACAATTTCCTTGAAATCCATGGCAACCAAGTTCTGTGTACATTTGGTGGGACGTTGATGGAATGTTCTCCCAACCCTCAGAAAACGGGACACACGAGTGTTCTTACAACGTCCCATAAAAAGTGTCTAGAACATTAATGTTGTATATTCTGAGAATGTTGCAACCACCTTCTAGATAAGTTCTGTTTGACATTAAGGGAATTTTCTCCTAACTTTAACACCATAACATACTAAAAACATTCCCAGAAGGTTTTTGCTAACATAGATAGAATGTTCCCCTAACTAATGTAAAACTGGACACTCAAGTATTAGGGGAACATTACGAGTACGCTCTCTCTCCCTAGATTTGTTAGCTGGGGATAGTGTGACACCCCTGCTATTTATTTCGGATCAGTAGTGCATTTTGTTGTTTGGATCATGTGACTCTTTCTCTTATACAGTCATAGAAAAAGTACCCAATTGTCATACATGTGTTATATCAGACAGGTTAAGATATTAAAAAGTCATTGCTGATGATTTCTACAGTGTTGTATGATGGGAAACTAGTAGTTCAATGATATAATCAGTGGTGGAAAAAGTACCAAATTTTCATACTTGAGTAGAAGTAAAGATACCTTAATAGAAAATGACTCAAGTACAAGTGAAAGTCACCCAGTAAAATATTACTTGAGTAAAAGTCTAAAAGTATTTGGTTTTTAAAATATAATTAAGTATTAAAAGTAAAATTAAATTATTAAAGTTAAATTATTTCAAATTCCTATATTAAGGAAACCAGATGGCACAATCTTTTTTTTTCTTTCTGGATAGTCAGGGCAACACTCCAACACTCAGACAAAATTCTAAAACGAAGCATTTGCGGTTTAGTGAGACCATCAGATCAGAGGCAGACGGGAGGACCAGGGATATTCTCTTGATAAGTGCGTGAATTGGACCCTTTTCCTGTCCTGTTAAGCATTCAAAATGTAACGACTACTTTTGGGTGTCAGGGAAATTGTATGGAGTAAAAAGTACATTATTTTCTTTATAAATGTAGTGAAATAAAAGTTGTCAAAAATATATATAGTAAAGATACGTGTTCATACCATTAAGTAGTATTTTAAATAATTTTTAGTTAAGTACTTTACAACACTGTTCTTACGTGGGTTACAATGTTTTATATAAAGTAGGTATATACCACTTACACACAGACACTTCTCTCCAAAACAACTTTCAGTACAGTATGTGATCACTGTGGGAATTGAACACTTACCAACTGATCCACACAGGACCCAGTATTTTTCCTTTCAATTAAGACCTAGACAACCAGGCGAGGGGATTTCCTTACCAATCAGTGACCTCATTTCATCAATCAAGTACAAGGGAGGAGCAAAAATCCACAGACACTCGGCCCTCCGTGGAATGAGCTTGACACGTGTGCTTTAGAGTAATGGAAAATTAGAATACACACACACACACACACACACACACACACACACACACACACACACACACACACACACACACACACACACACACACACACACACACACACACACACACACACACACACACACACACACACACACACACACACACACACACACACACACACACACACACACACACACACACTTCTCTTCTGAGTAGGTATTTGTGGCTGTACTAGAGGTTTTAAGCATCATTGCCATATTAGTCGGGGCAGTGTATGTCTTGTCTACTGGCTGTGACTTTGATACAATGCCCTAAGATTTAATGCCGGTCTTCTTACCTAGTGTTAGTGTGTGTATAGGCTATCGTCCCACTCAGTGGCTTCTCATATCACTCCAACAATGTGAAGCTAATGAGAGCCAGCCTGCTAGTCAGAACAACCCCGACCAATGACATCATGTATTTCCTTTAGACCTGGCTCTCCCCTCTCTCCTCTCTCTCCCTGTTTCTCTCCCTTTCTCCTCTCTCTTCCTGTTTCTCTCCCTCTCTCCTCTCTCTCCCTGTTTCTCTCCCTCTCTCCTCTCTCTCCCTGTTTCTCTCCCTCTCGCCTCTCTCTTCCTGTTTCTCTCCCTCTCTCCTCTCTCTCCCTGTTTCTCTCCCTCTCGCCTCTCTCTTCCTGTTTCTCTCCCTCTCTCCTCTCTCTCCCTGTTTCTCTCCCTCTCTCCTCTCTCTCCCTGTTTCTCTCCCTCTCGCCTCTCTCTTCCTGTTTCTCTCCCTCTCTCCTCTCTCTCCCTGTTTCTCTCCCTCTCACCTCTCTCTTCCTGTTTCTCTCCTCTCTCCTCTCTCTCCCTGTTTTTCTCTCCCCTCTCTCTCTCTCTCTCTCTCTCTCTCTCTCTCTCTCTCTCTCTCTCTCTCTCTCTCTCTCTCTCTCTCTCTCTCTCTCTCTCTCTCTCCCTCCTCTCTCTCCCTGTTTCTCTCCCTCTCTCCTCTATCTCCCTGTTTGTCTCTCTCCTCTCTCTGTTTTTCTCCCTCTCTCCTCTCTCTCTGTTTCTCTCCCTCTCTCCTCTCTCTCCCTGTTTCTCTCCCTCTCTCCTCTCTCCCCCTGTTTCTCTCTCCCATCTCTCTGTCTCTCTCTCTCTCTCTCTCTCTCTCTCTCTCTCTCTCTCTCTCTCTCTCTCTCTCTCTCTCTCTCTTTCTCTTCCCATGGCTGTATATGGTTGTACTGCAGCAGCGTGACAGGGCAGTAGTAGGGATGGAGATGAGATGGTCTCTCTGGGCTGGGCTAATGGAAGGGATGTGTCTCTTAGTGTAAATATTTACCACAGAGGGTTTATAGATGTTCCCACGCGCTCAAGGCGTATCCCATCTCTGCTTTTCCCCAGCTAGGTACGTAGGAATTCTAGGGCCACGAACAGCACCTTTTCACACAAAACACTATTGAGAAATAAAATGACAGGCCTGGGTCAAAATTATATTTGAGGCATTTTTATGTATTTAAGGCGCTATTGATTTAACTTCCCTGGTGTGCTGATCATTGGTTCCATTGTACCAGGCTAAATCAAGTACACCGAAGTAATTGAAAGCGAACAGATTGCCTGCTATTTCTACCCAGATCCGATTATAACACACACTGTGGGATACACATGTGGACACAAAGATCCCAGACACATATACAGTGGGATATGAAATGATTGACATCCTTGATAAAGATGAGAAAATAATGACTGTGTAAAATAAATAATTTGAATACTGACCTATATTGTATGCTCAAAAAGGATTAGGGAAATGTTATTATTTTATACAAATACAATTTCTCAGAGAAATAGATTTTGTTGAACAAGTAATACTTTTTCTCAAAAAGGTAGGGGTCAAAATAATTTACACCCATGTTTTCAATAACTTTCAATACCTCACCATGTCAGGATAGCAGCACTGAGTCTTTTAAAATATATATATATATGCATTGGAGAACACTTTGGGAGGGATCTTAGACCGTTCCTCCATCCAGAATTGTTAGTCTGTGCTTATGGATTGCCCTCTTCTGCAGGTTTTCAATGCGTTTCATGTCCTGAGAATGGATGGCCATTGCAAAATGTAGATTTTGTTGCCAATTAACCATTTCTTTCATGTGTGCTTGCGGTATTGTCTTGCCGGAAGATCCACTTGAGGCCAAGTTTCAACCAGGTTTTTGGCTAAAATGTCCTGGCACTGGGTCAAGTTATTGATGCTGTTGACATTAGCAAGGGCCCCAGGACCAGTGGAAGCAAAATAACACCACCATCATATTTTACAGTCCTGGTGTGGGTGGCCAAAGAGCTAGGAGAGTCCTGGTGTCCGTGGCCAAAGAGCTACGAGAGTCCTGGTGTCCGTGGCCAAAGAGCTAGGAGAGTCCTGGTGTGCGTGGCCAAAGAGCTAGCAGAGTCCTGGTGTGCGTGGCCAAAGAGCTAGGAGAGTCCTGGTGTCCGTGGCCAAAGAGCTAGGAGAGTCCTGGTGTCCGTGGCCAAAGAGCTCTGTTTTCATGTCATCCAACAAATGTTAACGGCTGGTGTTCTCTCAACGGCATTGGCACATGGATTGGAACTGGTGCTTTGGTCAGATGACATGAAAATAGAGTTCTTTGGCCACTGGTGGGGTTTGGCGTTGAAATGAGAAAGTATGAGCAGAAAAGAACCCCATACCCACTGTATAATATGGTGGTGGGTCTTTGATGTTATGGAGCTAGTTTGTTTCCACTGGCCCTTGTTAAGGTCAACGGCATCATGAACTTTAGTCAGTAGCCAGTACCAGGACTCACGGAAAGGATGTTGTTTACCATTACTATTATGTCTGGCCATTCAAGTGTGAATGAAAAGGTGATAATGCAACCAGTCTGGCTGTCACAAATTTTCATCAACCGGTGATTGTCAAGCAAATTTTAATATAATATATATATAATATATAATAAATATAAATATAAATAAATAAATAAATAAATATAAATATCTAATAATAATATAATAAATTTTCTTTTAAACCTTTATTTAACTAGGCAAGTCAGTTAAGAACAAATTCTTATTTTCAATGACGGCCTAGGAACAGTGGGTTAACTGCCTGTTCAGGGGCAGAATGACATATTTGTACCTTGTCAGCTCAGAGATTTGAACTTGAGACTAGTCCAACGCTCTAACCACTAGTCCAACGCTCTAACCACTAAGGCTACCCTGCCGCCCCTGTCAGTCTCACGGTAATTGACCGTTATTTAACATTAACACATTTAGTATCTCCTAGCTTCCACACACAGCCTACAAGCCACGGGTGCCGACCTTAGGAACGTCTACATTTTTAAAAAGTCTATAGAGCCATGTAATATGGCCTACACCGTCACAATAAATCTATGTAATATAGCCTACACCTTCACAATAATTCCATTATTTATTTTTAGACAGGTCTAAAGAAACATGATACGAAGAAAATGTAGTCTATTTCAGAAGAACAGAATAGTGTACTCTGAATTGTCCTTATGTTAGGTTCTGATCTGGCTACTCCATATGGCTATGGGCAACACTAGTTCATTTAGCAGACAAGATTTGCTTAGAATTCAGTGGCATTATTTTATAGTATGAATAATACAATTGAACAATTTGTCCAAACAATTTGAACAAATCAAATCAAATCAAATTTATTTGTCACATACACATGGTTAGCAGATGTTAATGCGAGTGTAGCGAAATGCGAGTGTAGCGAACATGCTGTTATTCTGTGTTGAGCAGTTAACAAAGAAATAGGTACTCCTATACTGTATGCTTAATTTAGAGTTATTCATGTAACTTCATTAGTTCTTCAAACGTTGGGCTATATGTTTTGAATGATGATCTGAAAAAAGTTGCTTGAAAGGCATGAGCTATGCTTTTTTTTCTCAGGCTGTACACAATACATCAGTCACTCATTCACAATTTGACAAGCACTTGATAAAGCCTCAAATTTCACACCGGTATCCCCTTTGTGTGGCCGTAATGCACCCCCCAAAAAATCCATGCCTTTTGCGTCCAGTGGCCATTGTGCGCTTCTCCCTGAGTGCTGCGTGCTTCATCACGTGATCGGGTATTTCTCACAGGCTACAAGTGAAGACAGACTTCCGCATCCAATTCCGAGGTGCATATTGAAGATATTGGAAGAACTGTCCACTAGAGGTCGACCGATTATGATTTTTCAACGCCGATACCGATTATTGGCGGCCCAAAATAGCCAATACCGATCAATCGGCCAATTTTTTTATTTTTTTTATTTGTAATGATGACAATTACAACAATACTGAATAAACATTTATTTTAACTTAATATATTACATAAATAAAATCAATTTAGCCTCAAATAAATAATGAAACATGTTCAATTTGGTTTAAATAATGCAAAAACAAAGTGTTGGAGAAGAAAGTAAAAGTGCAATATTTGCCATGTAAGAAAGCTAACGTTTAAGTTCCTTGCTCAGAACATGAGAACATATGAAAGCTGGTGGTTCCTTTTAAAATTAGTCTTCAATATTCCCAGGTAAGAAGTTTTAGGTTGTAGTTATTATAGGAATTATAGGACTATTTCCCTCTATACCATTTGTATTTCATTAATCTTTGACTATTGGATGTTCTTATAGGCACTTTAGTATTGCCAGTGTAACAGTATAGCTTCCGTCCCTCTCCTCGCTCCTACCTGGACTCGAACCAGGAACACAACGACAACAGCCACCCTCAAAGCAGCGCTACCCATGCTTATATACTGTATATATGCCATTTAGGCTCTACAGCCCTTGTAAAGCGGATAAATGTGCTTAATTTTTAGAAGTTAAATTCACCACTTAAGTTGTTATGCAAATCTTATCAAAACATATAGGACTATGGGCTAGGCTACTTGAGGTGTGATACTAACCTTATCAAAACATATAGGCCCATGGGCTAGGCTACTTGAGGTGTGATACTAACCTTATTAAAACATATAGGCCAGGCTACTTGAGGTGTGATACTAACCTTATTAAAACATATAGGCTACATGAGGTGAGCGACTATGATTCACAAGTGATAATACATCATTCAGAAGTGATAATACATAATTTATAAGTGATCGACTAATAATGTCACCCATCAGACTATTCTTTATTTAATCTTGTCTTTACATTTACTAAATAATATATGTGTGACATTTGTTTAAATTTAGAATGGACCATTATCATGCACCTGTATCAAAACAGGGGCAGCGGGAAAAAAATACATCATCACTTAAATAGTGAATGGAGGAAGCTTTTCCCCGTGGTTTCATGACAACCAGGTAGACTATACTCCTGTTGTAAATATAAGCAATGTGTTTAATATTAGGGAAGTTGAGAAATAAATATAGTAGGCCTAGTCCATAGAAAGCTGATGGGATCCTCCTCTTTTTAGTAGAGGCCATCATTCTGTTTTCTCCCGCAATTGCATAGCCTATTGAAATATTGAGCAACATGAGCTCATGGACTCTCATGAAGTGTTTGATTAGATTTTCTAATACATGTGCATTGGTGTCAGAGTTATTAGAGGGACAATAGAGTGCTGAGTACCAGGCAGTTAGCAAGTTTGTTAGGCTACTAATGACCATCAGCAGCATCAGAGCCTGGAGAGCCTAATTACCGTGACTAAACACGGTCACGTGGAATTTGACTGCCTTCAAGACACGTGACCGCCGGTGTGGTGGTAATATGGTTACCGCAACAGCCCTAGGTATAATCACAACCAAGCTTCCACATTACAGGTTGTGTAATGTATTTACAGTAGTCTCAACTTTTCTCTTCTCTCTCCCTCTCTCCTCCTCTCCCTCCCTCTCTCTTCCTCTCTCTTCATCTCCCTCCCTCTCTCTTCCTCTCTCCTCCTCTCTCCCTCCCTCTCTCTCCCTCTCTCTCTCTCTCTCTCTCTCTCTCTCTCTCTCTCTCTCTCTCTCTCTCTCTCTCTCTCTCTCTCTCTCTCTCTCTCTCTCTCTCTTCCTTCACCCTTCTAGGCACCTGGTAATGACATCCCCCTGAAGCATGTAGAGACCTTGGTGAGTCTGAGCTCTATCTTATTGTCTATGTGTGTGTGTGTGTGTGTTATTGTTTCTAGCTAAAACACCTCAAACCATTAAAATAGGGATTGGGGATGCTATTGCCCCATTGTGTTATTGTCATTGTGTTGTTGTCATTGTTATTGTCATCGTGTTAATGTCATTGTGTTGTTATTGTCATTGTTTTATTGTCATTATGTTATTATTATTGTCATTGTGTTGCTGTCATTATGTTAGTGTCACTATGTTATTATCATTGTGTTGTTGTTATTGTGTTGTTGTCATCATGTTGTTGTCATTGTGTTATTCTCATTGTGATACCAAGCCTGCCAGCTCTTAACCATGTTGCTCAGGTACAAACAGAGTCTGTATGCATAGTATATTGTAAATACATACTAATCTACTGTGTTCATCCACAAAAGCACAGACACAAATACACATTACACACCCACACACAGTCACACACACACACACACACACACACACACACACACACACACACGCACGCACGCACGCACGCACACACACACACACACACACACACACACACACACACACACACACACACACACACACAGTAATGAAATACACAACCAGGGTTTGTATATCATGTCTCCATTATATGGTCTGTATCCGTTGCTACTTCTAGTTAATTTTGTCCACGTATTTTTTGGGTTGTAATGTTTGAATTTGTGTGCTTGTTTAATGGTGTGTATCCCCTATCCAGTTCAGAGCCAGCCATGTGAGTTACCTATCCCAGCATACAGCATAGACTGTCTTTTACACACCCTGTAAGGTTTGGACTGGGTCTTATTTAGTCTGAGAAAGGCAGTATCACGTTACAGATTGGGACTCACCACCCAAAGCCAAGACGCAGCCAATATTTAAAGAGGGAATAAACCACTTGTGTGTCTATTTGTGGCTCTGTGTGTGCCTGTGTGTGTCTGTATGTGGCTCTGTGTGTGTCTGTGTGTGGCTCTGTGTGTGTCTGTATTTGGCTCTGTGTGTGTCTGTATTTGGCTCTGTGTGTGTCTGTATGTGGCTCTGTGTGTGTCTGTGTGTCTCTGTGTGTGTCTATTTGTGGCTCTGTGTGTGTCTGTGTGTCTCTGTGTGTGTCTATTTGTGATTCTGTGTGTGTCTGTGTGTGTCTGTGTGGCTCTGTGTGTGTCTGTGTGTGTCTGTGTGTGTCTGTGTGTGGCTCTGTGTGTGTCTATTTGTGTCTCTGTGTGTGTCTGTGTGTGTCTGTGTGTGTCTGTGTGTGGCTCTGTAGGTGTCTGTGTGTGCTGGCTTTTTTATCTGTACGTTCCATTGGAAGCCTGCATGCAGAAATGTGGAAATGCTTAAGTGTACTGTATGTATAACTCGTATATTGTGTGTACTATATGTTTAACTAGTATATTGTGTGTACTGTATGTATATCTAATATATTGTGTGTATTGTGTGTATATATAGTATAGTACTGTATGTTTAACTAGTATATTGTGTGTACTGTATGTATAGCTAGTATATTGTGTGTACTGTATAGCCAGTATATTGTGTGTGTACTGTATGTATAGCTAGTATATTGTGTGTACTGTATAGCCAGTATATTGTGTGTGTGCTATATGTATATCTAGTATATTGTGTGTACTGTATAGCCAGTATATTGTTAGTGTGTACTTCTATGTGTGTAAGTCCATGCTGTAGTTACATTCCACAATTCCACAGGTAAAAGAGTGAGTTTATCTCCTGTCTACTGTATAAACACATTTCTCCTATTCCAAACAAAGTGACAGCTGGCCCTCAACCCCTATCAGCTGATGCCAAACAAAGACCACACACACACACACACACACACACACACACACACACACACACACACACACACACACACACACACACACACACACACACACACACACACACACACACACACACACACACACACACACCACTGTATGACTGTGTGAATCACTGCATAACTGTCTGAATCAGACTAACAACATGAGAAACGACAGATACGTCTAGTCTGACTACAACTTGGAATCCCATTTGGACCAGAAATATGCATTTAGACTCCGCTACAGCTTAGATGTAATCAGATAGCTATGATTCAATCATTGAAGTCGGGGGCTTAAACCGCTGGCATCCCGTGTTTAATTTAATGTAGACTCACTGTGGGCCAAATCCCCCTGATCTATTGACATCCTGTTTTACATCCCTCAAACAAATAGACTGGGGATATGTCTGTCTGTCTGAGGAGGGATGAGGAGGAGGGGGTCAATCTTCAGGGCTCCGTATGCTGGAGGGATGTTAGGTGGAGTGTGGGGTGGTGGGGGTGACTGGAGGGATGTTAGGTGGAGTGTGGGGTGGTGGGGGTGGCTGGAGGGATGTTAGGTGGAGTGTGGGGTGGTGGGGGTGGCTGGAGGGATGTTTGGTGGAGTGTGGGGTGGTGGGGGTGGTTGGGGGATGTTAGGTGGAGTGTGGGGTGGTGGGGTGGCTGGAGGGATGTTAGGTGGAGTGTGGGGTGGTGGGGGTGGCTGGAGGGATGTTTGGTGGAGTGTGGGGTGGTGGGGGTGGTTGGGGGATGTTAGGTGGAGTGTGGGGTGGTGGGGGTGGTTTGGGGGATGTTAGGTGGAGTGTGGGGTGGTGGGGGTGGTTGGGGGATGTTTGATGGAGTGTGGGGTGGTGGGGTGGATGTTAGGTGGAGTGTGGGGTGGGTGATGTTGGGGGATGTTAGGTGGAGTGTGGGGTGGGTGTTGTTGGGGCGATGTTAGGTGGAGTGTGGGGTGGGTGTTGTTGGGGGATGTTAGGTGGATTGTGTGGTGGTGGGGGTGGTTGGGGGATGTTTGGTGGAGTGTGGGGTGGTGGGGGATGTTTGGTGGAGTGTGGGGTGGTGGGGGATGTTTTGTGGAGTCTGGTGTGGTGAGGGGATGTTTGGTGGAGTGTGGGGTGGTGAGGGGATGTTTGGTGGAGTGTGGGGGGGGGGGATGTTTGGTGGAGTCTGGTGTGGTGAGGGGATGTTTGGTGGAGTGTGGTGTGGTGGGGGGATGTTTTGGTGGAGTGTGGGGTAAGTGGGGATGTTTGGTGGAGTGTGGTGGGGTAAGTGGGGTGATGTTTGGTGGAGTGTGGTGTGGTGGGGGGATGTTTTGGTGGAGTGTGTGGTAGGGGGTATGTTTGGTGGAGTGTGGTGTGGTGGGGGATGTTTGGTGAAGTGTGGGGTGGGGGGATGTTTTGGTGGAGTGTGGGGTAGGGGGATGTTTTGGTGGAGTGTGGGGTGGGGGGGGATGTTTTGGTGGAGTGTGGGGTGGTGGGGGATGTTTTGGTGGAATGTGGGGTAGGGGGATGCTTGGTGGAGTGTGGTGTGGTGGGGCGGATGTTTTGGTGGAGTGTGGTGTAGTGGGGGGATGTTTTGGTGGGGTGGGGGATGTTTTGGTGGAGTGTGGGGTGGTGGGGGATGTTTTGGTGGAGTGTGGGGTAGGGGGATGTTTGGTGGAGTGTGGGGTAGGGGGGATGTTTGGTGGAGTGTGGGGTGGGGTGGATGTTTGGTGGAGTGTGGGGTGGGGTGGGTGTTTGGTGGAGTGTGGGGTAGGGGGGGGGTGTTTGGGGGAGTGTTTGGGGGTAGGGGGATGTTTGGTGGAGTGTGGGGTGGGGGGGTGTTTGGTGGGGTGGGGGGTGTTTGGTGGAGGGTGGGGTGGGGGGGTGTTTGGTGGGGTGGGGGGGTGTTTTGTGGATTGTGGGGTTGTAGGGTGGGGGTGTTTGGTGGATTGTGGGGTTGTAGGGTGGGGGTGTTTGGTGGAGTGTGAGGTTGTAGGGTGGGGGTGTTTGGTGGATTGTGGGGTTGTAGGGTAGGGGTGTTTGGTGGAGTGTGGGGTTGTAGGGTGGGGGTGTTTGGTGGAGTGTGGGGTTGTAGGGTGGGGTGTTTGGTGGAGTGTGGGGTTGTAGGGTGGGGTGTGTTTAGGGTGGGGGTGTTTGGTGGAGTGTGGGGTTGTAGGGTGGGGGTGTTTGGTGGAGTGTGGTGTTGTAGGGTGGGGGTGGTTGGTGGAGTGTGGGGTTGTAGGGTGGGGGTGTTTGGTGGAGTGTGAGGTTGTAGGGTGGGGGTGTTTGGTGGAGTGTGGGGTTGTAGGGTGGGGGTGTTTGGTGGAGTGTGGGGTTGTAGGGTGGGGGTGGTTGGTGGAGTGTGGGGTTGTAGGGTGGGGGTGTTTGGTGGAGTGTGGGGTTGTAGGGTGGGGGTGTTTGGTGGAGTGTGGGGTTGTAGGGTGGGGGTGTTTGGTGGAGTGTGGGGTTGTAGGGTGGGGGTGTTTGGTGGAGTGTGGGGTTGTAGGGTGGGGGTGTTTGGTGGAGTGTGGGGTTGTAGGGTGGGGGTGTTTGGTGGAGTGTGGGGTTGTAGGGTGGGGGTGTTTGGTGGAGGGTGGGGTTGTAGGGTGGGGGTGTTTGGTGGAGTGTGGGGTTGTAGGGTGGGGGTGTTTGGTGGAGGGTGGGGTTGTAGGGTGGGGGTGGTTGGTGGAGTGTGGGGTTGTAGGGTGGGGGTGGTTGGTGGAGTGTGGGGTTGTAGGGTGGGGGTGGTTGGTGGAGTGTGGGGTTGTAGGGTGGGGGTGGTTGGTGGAGGGTGGGGTTGTAGGGTGGGGGTGTTTGGTGGAGTGTGGGGTTGTAGGGTGGGGGTGTTTGGTGGAGTGTGGGGTTGTAGGGTGGGGTTGTGGGGTGGGGGTGGTTGCGGTGGAGTGTGGGGTTGTAGGGTGGGGTTGTGGGGTGGGGTTGTAGGGTGGGGTTGTAGGGTGGGGGTGTTTGGTGGAGTGTGGGGTGGGGGGTGGTTGGTTGGAGGGTGGGGTTGTAGGGTGGGGGTGTTTAGGGTGGGGTGGGGTTGTAGGGTGGGGTTGTAGGGTGGGGTTGTAGGGTGGGGTTGTAGGGTGGGGTTGTAGGGTGGGGGTGGTTGTAGGGTGGGGTTGTAGGGTGGGGTTGTAGGGTGGGGTTGTAGGGTGGGGGTGGTTGTAGGGTGGGGTTGTAGGGTGGGGTTGTAGGGTGGGGTTGTAGGGTGGGGGTAGGGTGGGGTTGTAGGGTGGGGGTGGTTGTAGGGTGGGGTTGTAGGGGGTTGTAGGGTGGGGTTGTAGGGTGGGGTTGTAGGGGGGGTTGTAGGGTGGGGGTGTTTGGTGGAGTGTGGGGTTGTAGGGTGGGGGTGTTTGGTGGAGTGTGGGGTTGTAGGGTGGGGGTGATTGGTGGAGTGTGGGGTTGTAGGATGGGGTTGTGGGGTGGGGTTGTAGGGTGGGGTTGTGGGGTGGGGGTGGTTGCGGTGGAGTGTGGGGTTGTAGGGTGGGGTTGTGGGGTGGGGTTGTAGGGTGGGGTTGTAGGGTGGGGGTGTTTGGTGGAGTGTGGGGTGGGGGGGGGTGGTTGGTGGAGTGTGGGGTTGTAGGGTGGGGGTGTTTGGTGGAGTGTGGGGTTGTAGGGTGGGGTTGTAGGGTGGGGTTGTAGGGTGAGGTTGTAGGGTGGGGGTGGTTGTAGGGTGGGGGTGGTTGTAGGGTGGGGTTGTAGGGTGGGGTTGTAGGGTGGGGTTGTAGGGTGGGGGTGGTTGTAGGGTGGGGTTGTAGGGTGGGGTTGTAGGGTGGGGGTGGTTGTAGGGTGGGGTTGTAGGGTGGGGTTGTAGGGTGGGGGTGGTTGTAGGGGGGGTTGTAGGGTGGGGTTGTAGGGTGGGGTTGTAGGGTGGGGTTGTAGGGTGGGGTTGTAGGGTGGGGTTGTTGTAGGGTGGGGTTGTAGGGTGGGGTTGTAGGGTGGGGGTGTTTGGTGGAGTGTGGGGTGGTTGCGGTGGAAGTTTGGTGGAGTGTGTTTATTTTACCTTTATTTTACTAGGCAAGTCAGTTAATAAGGTCTCTTTACCTGCATTTGTGTGTGTGTTTTGACAGCTGAGGGCATAATTGAAGTCTGTACAGATTAACAAGGAAGTGGTTGCCAAGAACCAAAGCATCATGGGGCGTGTCGCGCCTAGGGCCGGTCATTGGCATTAGCTCTGTGGTTACACTGAAGTCTTTCAGCCCCACCACTGTTACTGGGCCCCTCAGTCTCTCAGCGACACAGTCCCTTATCATATGACTACATGAACAAGACCCACTTCTCTGTTCTCCATTAGTGTTTGTTTTTCTGTTTCCACATATGTTTGCCCTTTACCTTGACTAGACCATAAGCTCAAATGCTGAACAATAATTGAAGTATCACATCATAGGAGATTAGGCCAGGATAGGGTCATTTGTGAATTCCATGGCAAGCCAAAGATGCTGCTGTTGTTTCTGACCTCATTCAGTTGGGACAGTGACAGTCTGGACTGTAGTTAGTTTACCCTCAAGTAGCCTCATCATGAACTATACTTTTGTCGTGCCACACAAGTAAGAGAACCCTGCATGATTTACAAATTGAGAGGAGAGGAGAGGAGAGGAAGAGACCGAGAGGGGAAAGATGACGAGATACAGATGGAAGGAGGGAAGAGTTTTGGAGAGAGAAAGAGAGGAGGGAGGGAGGGAGGGAGGGAGGGAGGGAGGGAGGGAGGGAGGGAACAAACTCAGAGTGAAAGAGAGCAAGCACTCTGTGGAGTCTGATGGAGTTGGAGGCATTTTGTCTTCTTCCTCCACTGGAAGAGAAAAGGAGAGTTTTGTGAAGGAGGGTCGAACAGGACAGCGAGAAAACGAGAGAGAGAGAGTCTTTCACTCCTCTCCAGAGATGAACCGGGGACGGTCCCTGCGAAGACGTCTGTCCTCCCTCCATGGGGCCTGGCGATGGAGTACGGGCTACCTGTTTAGGAAGGTAGGAATGGAGGGAGGAAGGGCAGTGAGGAGGGAGAGGGGAGGGGTACCTGGACAAGGGAGCGAGGTAGGATACAAGAATGGCCGTCAATTCATGTTCTCTTCTCTTGTCTCTTCTTCGTTTTTTTTTCTGAGTTTCCTCTTTTTCCTCATGTCCTGTTCAAGGTCTTTTATTGTGCAACCTTTTCTTTCCCTTTTCAGACCTACCAGTCCCCCCCCCCCTCTACCTCCCTCCTTCATTTTCTCTGATGGTTAATTTGTAAGGCCTGCTTGTAAAGCCAGGCTCCCAGATGGTTTTGATCAGGGTTCCACGGAGACCCCCCACACGTTACCCACCCTTTTTATTGCTCAATGCCCACATTTGGTCTCCAGTGTTTTGTTGTATGTTATGGGGAATAAATAATTATAGTCAATCATATTTTATTTAGGAGAGAAATACCACTAAATAGACAGACAGAGATAGAGACATACATAGAGAGAGATACACACACACAGAGAGAGAGAGAGAGAGAGAGAGAGAGAGAGAGAAAGAGAGAGAGAGACCAGAACATCCAATCAATCAGAATAAACCAAATTACAACACAATCAAAACACAAAACAAAACTACATGACTTATTGGGAAACACAAGCAAAAAGCAAAATGTAGTGCTATCTGGCCTTAAATTGACAGTACACCATGGTAAACTATTTAACCATGGTTACCGATCAAAACCTTAGAAAAACCTTGACAGAGTACAGGCTCAGTGAGCACAGCTTTGTCATTAAGAAGGGTAGACACAGGAAAACCTGGCTCCCTGTAGAGGAAAGGCTGTGCAACCACTGCACCACAGCAGAACCCAAGACAGAGCTGAATTTCCAGTCAAAATTTCAAAAATATAAGACAATTAGAGAGTGTCATTTCCCAACCCTTATTTGAAACCCTTATTCAAGGTTTCAGAGACCTCTCTGATGAGAATAGGGTACCTGTAAATTGAATTGAATTGAGAGACACACAGAGAGAGAGAGAGAGAGAGAGAGAGAGAGAGAGAGAGAGAGAGAGAGAGAGAGAGAGAGAGAGAGAGAGAGAGAGAGAGAGTTATACATAGAGAGAGAGAAACACACACACATACAGAGAGAGAGACAGAGAGAGACAGAGAGCGAGAGA
This sequence comes from Oncorhynchus gorbuscha, assembly GCF_021184085.1. NCBI lineage: Eukaryota > Metazoa > Chordata > Actinopteri > Salmoniformes > Salmonidae > Oncorhynchus > Oncorhynchus gorbuscha. Next base: position 89,586,736 of record NC_060181.1, on the reverse strand, counting down.
GAGAGAGACACAGAGAGAGACACAGAGAGAGACACAGAGAGAGAGAGAGAGAGAGAGAGAGAGAGAGAGAGAGAGAGAGAGAGAGAGAGAGAGAGAGAGAGAGAGAGACAGCCAGACACAGAGAGAGAGACATACACAGAGAGAGAAACAGACACAGAGAGAGAAAGAGAGAGACAGACATAGAGAGAGAGACAGACACAGAGAGAAAGAGAGAGACAGAGAGACAGAAAGTGAGAGAGAGACAGAGAAAGAGAGAGAGAGAGAGAGAGAGAGACAGAGACAGAGACAGACAGAGAGAGAGACAGAGCAAGAGACAGAGCTAGAGACAGAGATAAGACGGGTAGAGACAGAGAGAGACAGAGAGAAGACGGGAAGAGACAGAGAGAAAGAGAGAAGACGGGTAGAGACAGAGAGACAGAGAGAAGATGGATAGAGACAGAGAGTCAGAGAGAAGACGGGTAGAGACAGAGAGAAAGAGAGAAGACGGGTAGAGACAGAGAGAGACAGAGAGAAGACGGGTAGAGACAGAGAGAGACAATGAGAAGACGGGTAGAGACAGAGAGAAAGAGAGAAGACGGGTAGAGACAGAGAGAAAAAGAGAGAAGACGGGTAGAGACAGAGAGACAGAGAGAAGACGGGTAGAGACAGAGAGACAGAGAGAAGACGGGTAGAGACAGAGAGACAGAGAGAAGACGGGTAGAGACAGAGAGAAGACGAGTAGAGACAGAGAGAAGACGGGTAGAGACAGAGAGACAGAGAGAAGACGGGTAGAGACAGAGAGACAGAGAGAAGACGGGTAGAGACAGAGAGACAGAGAGAAGACGGGTAGAGACAGAGAGACAGAGAGAAGACGGGTAGAGACAGAGAGAAAGAGAGAAGACGGGTAGAGACAGAGAGAGACAGAGAGAAGACGGGTAGAGACAGAGAGACAGAGAGAAGACGGGTAGAGACAGAGAGACAGAGAGAAGACGGGTAGAGCTGTAGAGAAAGAGAGAAGACGGGTAGAGACAGAGAGAAGACGGGTAGAGCTGTAGAGAAAGAGAGAAGACGGGTAGAGACAGAGAGACAGAGAGAAGACGGGTAGAGACAGAGAGACAGAGAGACAGAGAGAAGACGGGTAGAGCTGTAGAGAAAGAGAGAAGACGGGTAGAGACAGAGAGACAGAGAGAAGACGGGTAGAGCTGTAGAGAAAGAGAGAAGACGGGTAGAGACAGAGAGACAGAGAGAAGACGGGTAGAGCTGTAGAGAAAGAGAGAAGACGGGTAGAGACAGAGAGACAGAGAGAAGACGGGTAGAGCTGTAGAGAAAGAGAGAAGACGGGTAGAGACAGAGAGACAGAGAGAAGACGGGTAGAGACAGAGAGACAGAGAGAAGACGGGTAGAGACAGAGAGACAGAGAGAAGACGGGTAGAGCTGTAGAGAAAGAGAGAAGACAGGTAGAGACAGAGAGACAGAGAGAAGACGGGTAGAGCTGTAGAGAAAGAGAGAAGACGGGTAGAGACAGAGAGAAGACGGGTAGAGATGTAGAGAAAGAGAGAAGACAGGTAGAGACAGAGAGACAGAGAGAAGACGGGTAGAGACAGAGAGACAGAGAGACAGAGAGAAGACGGCTAGAGCTGTAGAGAAAGAGAGAAGACGGGTAGAGACAGAGAGACAGAGAGACAGAGAGAAGACGGGTAGAGCTGTAGAGAAAGAGAGAAGACGGGTAGAGACAGAGAGACAGAGAGAAGACGGGTAGAGCTGTAGAGAAAGAGAGAAGACGGGTGGAGCTGTAAAGAAAGACAGGTCTAATATCTGGTGTGGTTATCCAGACTAACGTATTGGATGACGATGATGGATAACAACAGGTCTCCCCTCCTGCGCTCATGTGACATCCCCTCAGAGAAGTGTATAGGCCTCGTTGACCTCTCGTTGACCAGGGAAGCCAAAGAGACATAATTAAAATTGTGAGCTACAATATGTTACCCACTGTACACTCCGAAGAACTCGTACCAAAGGACTGTTCTGGGTGGATACTGAATGTGTGTTGGTAATGTTTATGGGTGGATCCTGAATGTGTGTTGGTAGTGTTTATGGGTGGATCCTGAATGTGTGTTGGTAGTGTTTATGGGTGGATCCTGAATGTGTGTTTGTAATGTTTATGGGTGGATCCTGAATGTGTGTTGGTAATGTTTATGGGTGGATCCTGAATGTGTGTTGGTAGTGTTTATGGGTGGATACTGAATGTGTGTTGCTAGTGTTTATGGGTGGATACTGAATGTGGGTTGGTAGTGTTTATGGGTGGATACTGAATGTGTGTTGCTAGTGTTTATGGGTGGATACTGAATGTGTGTTGCTAGTGTTTATGGGTGGATACTGAATGTGTGTTGCTAGTGTTATGGGTGGATACTGAATGTGTGTTGCTAGTGTTTATGGGTGGATACTGAATGTGTGTTGCTAGTGTTTATGGGTGGATACTGAATGTGTGTTGCTAGTGTTTATGGGTGGATACTGAATGTGTGTTGCTAGTGTTTATGGGTGGATACTGAATGTGTGTTGCTAGTGTTTATGGGTATGTGTGTTGCTAGTGTTTATGGGTGGATACTGAATGTGTGTTGCTAGTGTTTATGGGTGGATACTGAATGTGTGTTGCTAGTGTTTATGGGTGGATACTGAATGTGTGTTGCTAGTGTTTATGGGTGGATACTGAATGTGTGTTGCTAGTGTTTATGGGTGGATACTGAATGTGTGTTGCTAGTGTTTATGGGTGGATACTGAATGTGTGTTCTGTGTGCTGATTATGATAACCGATCATGGGTATGCCCCAAAAACATACTCTCACACCAAGACAATGTGTGAGAAAGAAAATCTTTGGTGATTTATGAGTTAAAGGGCATTTGGGGTGCTTTGGCTTTCTCACTGTCAAACCAGCATAACTGCATGTGGGGGCTTGACATCTACCTACGCAGTCTCGCTATTGAGAATGTTTGCTATAATGACTCAAGTCTTCCTTGTCTGCTTATGTTTCAGGGCTCCACAAAGTCCTCCAAGAGTATGGAGTCTCCACGCATACCATCAAGGTAAGCTCTTTTTATAGCATGGTGTACCACAGGGTGTATAGCAGGGTGTATAGCAGGGTGTACAGCAGGGTGTTCAGCAGGGTGTACAGCAGGGTGTACAGCATGGTGTACAGCAGGGTGTACAGCAGGGTGTACCGCAGGGTGTATAGCATCGTGTATAGCAGGGTGTACAGCAGGGTCTACAGCAGGGTGTACAGCAGGGTGTACAGCATGGTGTACAGCATGGTGTACAGCAGGGTGTACAGCAGGGTGTACAGCAGGGTGTACAGCAGGGTGTATAGGAGGGTGTACAGCAGGGTGTACAGCATGGTGTACAGCAGGGTGTACAGCATGGTGTACAGCAGGGTGTATAGCAGGGTGTACAGCATGGTGTACAGCAGGGTGTATAGCAGGGTGTACAGCAGGGTGTACAGCATGGTGTACAGCAGGGTGTATAGCAGGGTGTACAGCAGGGTGTATCACAGGGTGTACAGCAGGGTGTACAGCAGGGTGTATAGCAGGGTGTATAGCAGGGTGTATAGCATGGTGTACAGCAGGGTGTATCACAGGGTGTACAGCAGGGTGTATAGCAGGGTGTATAGCATGGTGTACAGCAGGGTGTATCACAGGGTGTACAGCAGGGTGTACAGCAGGGTGTACAGCAGGATGTATAGCAGGGTGTACAGCAGGGTGTACAGCAGGGTGTATCACAGGGTGTACAGCAGGGTGTACAGCAGGGTGTATCACAGGGTGTACAGCAGGGTGTACAGCAGGGTATACAGCAGGGTGTACAGCAGGGTGTACAGGGTGTACAGCAGGGTGTATCACAGGGTGTACAGCAGGGTGTACAGCAGGGTGTACAGCAGGGTGTACAGCAGGGTGTACAGCAGGGTGTATAGCATGGTGTACAGCAGGGTGTACAGCAGGGTGTACAGCAGGGTGTATCACAGGGTGTATCACAGGGTGTACAGCAGGGTGTACAGCAGGGTGTATCACAGGGTGTACAGCAGGGTGTACAGCAGGGTGTATCACAGGGTGTACAGCAGGGTGTACAGCAGGGTGTATCACAGGGTGTACAGCAGGGTGTATAGCAGGGTGTACAGCAGGGTGTACAGCAGGGTGTATCACAGGGTGTACAGCAGGGTGTATCACAGGGTGTACAGCAGGGTGTACAGCAGGGTGTATAGCAGGGTGTACAGCAGGGTGTACAGCAGGGTGTACAGCAGGTGTACAGCAGGGTGTACAGCAGGGTGTATAGCAGGGTGTATCACAGGGTGTACAGCAGGGTGTACAGCAGGGTGTATAGCAGGGTGTACAGCAGGGTGTATCACAGGGTGTACAGCAGGGTGTACAGCAGGGTGTATAGCAGGGTGTACAGCAGGGTGTACAGCAGGGTGTACAGCAGGGTGTATAGCAGGGTGTACAGCAGGGTTGATTGACTATGGTTCACCATAGCTTTTACATCCTCATTGATTCATCAATTCTTCATCAACACTTCATCTTCTGTTGTTTTCTGTTGTGTTGTGGTCCTTCTGTAGCTCAGTTGGTAGAGCATGGCAGGGTGTACAGCAGGGTTACAGCAGGGTGTACAGCAGGGTAACGCCAGGGTAGTGGGTTCGATCACAGGGTGTACAGCCCCAGGGGGACCACCCATATGTAGAATGTATGCACACATGACTGTAAGTCAGGGTGTACAGCAGGGTTGATTGATAAAAGCGTCTGCTAAATGGCATATATTACAATATATTACAATATTGTGTTCTGTTGTTTTCTGTTCTGTTGTTTTCTGTTCTGTTGTTTTCTGTTCTGTTGTTTTCTGTTCTGTTGTTTTCTGTTCTGTTCTGTTGTTTTCTGTTCTGTTGTTTTCTGTTCTGTTGTTTTCTGTTCTGTTGTTTTCTGTTCTGTTGTGTTGTTTTCTGTTCTGTTGTGTTGTTTTCTGTTCTGTTGTTTTCTGTTCTGTTGTTTTCTGTTCTGTTGTTTTCTGTTCTGTTGTGTTGTTTTCTGTTCTGTTGTGTTGTGGTGTGTTATGGTGTGTTCTGTTTCAGACATCCAGATAGGCTACTCTTTTCTGTGTCATATTCTTCCTGGCATTACATAAGCTGTCAGTTTGTGCTTTACTTGTGTAGAGATTTATTTAACCTTTATTTAACTAGGCAAGTCCGTTAAGAAAAAATCTTATTTACAATGACGGCTTGTTCAGGGGCAGAACGACAGATTTTTTTCCTTGTCAGCTCGGGATTCGATCTAGAAAACTTTCAACGCTCTAACCACTAGGTAGTGTAGAGATGAGGTGGTGGAGAGATGAGGTGGCATAGTGTAGAGATGAGGTAGTGTAGAGATGAGGTGGTGTAGAGATGAGGTGGCATAGTGTAGAGATGAGGTGGTGTAGAGATGAGGTAGTGTAGAGATGAGGTGGCATAGTGTAGAGATGAGGTGGTGTAGAGATGAGGTGGCATAGTGTAGAGATGAGGTGGTGTAGAGATGAGGTGGCATAGTGTAGAGATGAGGTGGTGTAGAGAAGAGGTGGTGTAGAGAAGAGGTGGTGTAGAGATGAGGTGGTATAGAGATGAGATGGTGTAGTGTAGAGATGAGGTGGTGTAGTGTAGAGATGAGGTGGTGTAGAGAAGAGTTGGTGTAGAAAAGAGGTGGTATATAGATGAGGTGGTGTAGTGTAGAGAAGAGTTGGTGTAGAGATGAGGTGGCGTAGTGTAGAGAAGAGGTGGTGTAGAGAAGAGGTGGTGTAGAGAAGAGTTGGTGTAGAGATGAGGTTGCTTAGTGTAGAGAAGAGGTGGCGTAGTGTAGAGCTGATGTGGTGTAGAGATGAGGTGGTGTAGAGAAGAGGTGGTGTAGTGTAGAGAAGAGGTAGTGTAGAGATGAGGTGGTGTAGAGATGAGGTGGCATAGTGTAGAGATGAGGTGGTGTAGAGAAGAGGTGGTGTAGTGTAGATAAGAGGTAGTGTAGAGATGAGGTGGTGTAGTGTAGAGAAGAGGTAGTGTAGAGATGAGGTGGTGTAGAGATGAGATGGTGTAGAGAAGAGGTGGTGTAGAGAAGAGGTGGTGTAGTGTAGAGATGAGGTGGTGTAGAGAAGAGGTGGTGTAGTGTAGAGATGAGGTGGTGTAGAGATGAGGTGGTGTAGAGCAGAGGTGGTGTAGTGTAGAGATGAGGTGGTGTAGAGATGAGGTGGTGTAGAGATGAGGTGGCATAGTGTAGAGATGAGGTGGTGTAGAGATGAGGTGGTGTAGAGATGAGGTGGTGTAGTGTAGAGATGAGGTGGTGTAGAGATGAGGTGGTGTAGAGATGAGGTGGTGTAGAGATGAGGTGGTGTAGTGATGAGGTGGCGTAGAGAAGAAGTGGCATAGAGAAGAGATGAGATGGAGTAGATATGAGGTCGTGTCGCGATAAGGTGGTGTAGAGATGTGTTGGTGTAGCGATGAGGTGGTGTAACGATGAGGTGGTGTAGAGATGAGGTGGTGTTGCGATGAGGTGGTGTAGAGATGAGGTGGTGTAGTGATGAGGTGGCGTAGAGAAGAGATGAGATGGCGTAGAGAAGTGGTGGTGTGGAGATGAGGTGGTGTAGCGATGAGGTGGTGTAGCGATGAGGTGGTGTAGAGATGAAGTGGTGTAGAGATGAGTTGGTGTAGAGATGAGGTGGTGTAGAGATGAGTTGGTGTAGCGATGAGGTATTATACTACAAGACAAATATACAACAGCAGTGAAGTTTTGAACATTGACACAGCTGTATAGTGTAAGTGTCGAGTGCTTTCCCCCACAAAACCAAGGATACAGTTCGAACCAATCATATGCTCCATCTGGCTCGTCACGTATCCTACACATTACCCACAAAGAAACACACACACCGTAATGGATCATTATCACACATATTCACATATATTCTCCTCATCACATGCTAAATGGGACTTGTATCGTGCATTTGTTATCAGTGATAAAGGGGATATGTTTCACCGGCTGTGTTTGTTTCAATGCGTGAAGGTGATCGGTGCAGCTTCGTAAGTGAGCGTGGAGAGATATGCGCTGGGCTGATAAAGTGAAAGAAGGCTGTAGTTTTGGCCCGTGGCTCCGTGGCAGCGCTGATGAGAAGCAGATTGGTGCCCAGTGCATGCTGGTGTCTGGAGGCAAAGGGAAAGGTGAAAGTGGGATACCTAGTCAGTTGAACAACTGAATGCATTCAATTGAAATGTGTCTTCCGTATTTAACCCAACCCCTCTGAATCAGGAGAACCAAACCTCTGTTCTATCAGTATAACCTCTACAAGAGTAGTAAGGAGAGAGGTAAAAAGAGAGGGAGTGAAGGACTGAAAGATGGTAAGACTGGATGAGGCCTATACTAAGAGAACAGACTGGATGAGGCCTATACTAAGAGAACAGACTGGATGAGGCATATACTAAGAGAACAGACTGGATGAGGCATATACTAAGAGAACAGACTGGATTAGGCATATACTAAGAGAACAGACTGGATGAGGCATATACTAAGAGAACAGACTGGATTAGGCATATACTAAGAGAACAGACTGGATGAGGCATATACTAAGAGAACAGACTGGATTAGGCATATACTAAGAGAACAGACTGGATGAGGCATATACTAAGAGAACAGACTGGATGAGGCATATACTAAGAGAACAGACTGGATTAGGCATATACTAAGAGAACAGACTGGATGAGGCATATACTAAAAGAACAGACTGGATGAGGCATATACTAAGAGAACAGACTGGATGAGGCATATACTAAAAGAACAGACTGGATGAGGCATATACTAAGAGAACAGACTGGATGAGGCATATACTAAGAGAACAGACTGGATGAGGCCTATACTAAGAGAACAGACTGGATGAGGCATATACTAAAAGAACAGACTGGATGAGGCATATACTAAGAGAACAGACTGGATGAGGCCTATACTAAGAGAACAGACTGGATGAGGCATATACTAAGAGAACAGACTGGATGAGGCATATACTAAAAGAACAGACTGGATGAGGCCTATACTAAGAGAACAGACTGGATGAGGCCTATACTAAGAGAACAGACTGGATGAGGCATATACTAAGAGAACAGACTGGATGAGGCATATACTAAGAGAACAGACTGGATGAGGCATATACTAAAAGAACAGACTGGATGAGGCATATACTAAGAGAACAGACTGGATGAGGCATATACTAAAAGAACAGACTGGATGAGGCATATACTAAGAGAACAGACTGGATGAGGCATATACTAAGAGAACAGACTGGATGAGGCATATACTAAGAGAACAGACTGGATGAGGCATATACTAAAAGAACAGACTGGATGAGGCATATACTAAGAGAACAGACTGGATGAGGCATATACTAAAAGAACAGACTGGATGAGGCATATACTAAGAGAACAGACTGGATGAGGCATATACTAAGAGAACAGACTGGATGAGGCATATACTAAGAGAACAGACTGGATGAGGCCTATACTAAGAGAACAGAGTGGATGAGGCCTATACTAAGAGAACAGACTGGATGAGGCCTATACTAAGAGAACAGACTGGATGAGGCATATACTAAGAGAACAGACTGGATGAGGCATATACTAAGAGAACAGACTGGATGAGGCCTATACTAAGAGAACAGACTGGATGAGGCATATACTAAGAGAACAGACTGGATGAGGCATATACTAAGATAACAGACTGGATGAGGCATATACTAAGAGAACAGACTGGATGAGGCATATACTAAGAGAACAGACTGGATGAGGCATATACTAAGAGAACAGACTGGATGAGGCCATATACTAAGAGAACAGACTGGATGAGGCATATACTAAGAGAACAGACTGGATGAGGCATATACTAAGAGAACAGACTGGATGAGGCATATACTAAGAGAACAGACTGGATGAGGCATATACTAAGAGAACAGACTGGATGAGGCATATACTAAGAGAACAGACTGGATGAGGCATATACTAAGAGAACAGACTGGATGAGGCATATACTAAGAGAACAGACTGGATGAGGCATATACTAAGAGAACAGACTGGATGAGGCATATACTAAGAGAACAGACTGGATGAGGCATATACTAAGAGAACAGACTGGATTAGGCATATACTAAGAGAACAGACTGGATGAGGCATATACTAAGAGAACAGACTGGATGAGGCATATACTAAGAGAACAGACTGGATGAGGCATATACTAAGAGAACAGACTGGATTAGGCATATACTAAGAGAACAGACTGGATGAGGCATATACTAAGAGAACAGACTGGATGAGGCATATACTAAAAGAACAGACTGGATGAGGCATATACTAAGAGAACAGACTGGATGAGGCATATACTAAAAAGAACAGACTGGATGAGGCATATACTAAGAGAACAGACTGGATGAGGCATATACTAAGAGAACAGACTGGATGAGGCATATACTAAAAGAACAGACTGGATGAGGCATATACTAAAAGAACAGACTGGATGAGGCATATACTAAGAGAACAGACTGGATGAGGCATATACTAAGAGAACAGACTGGATGAGGCATATACTAAGAGAACAGACTGGATGAGGCATATACTAAAAGAACAGACTGGATGAGGCATATACTAAGAGAACAGACTGGATGAGGCATATACTAAAAGAACAGACTGGATGAGGCATATACTAAGAGAACAGACTGGATGAGGCATATACTAAGAGAACAGACTGGATGAGGCATATACTAAGAGAACAGACTGGATGAGGCCTATACTAAGAGAACAGAGTGGATGAGGCCTATACTAAGAGAACAGACTGGATGAGGCCTATACTAAGAGAACAGACTGGATGAGGCATATACTAAGAGAACAGACTGGATGAGGCATATACTAAGAGAACAGACTGGATGAGGCCTATATTAAGAGAACAGACTGGATGAGGCATATACTAAGAGAACAGACTGGATGAGGCATATACTAAGAGAACAGACTGGATGAGGCATATACTAAGAGAACAGACTGGATGAGGCATATACTAAGAGAACAGACTGGATGAGGCATATACTAAGAGAACAGACTGGATGAGGCCTATACTAAGAGAACAGACTGGATGAGGCATATACTAAGAGAACAGACTAGATGAGGCATATACTAAGAGAACAGACTGGATGAGGCATATACTAAGAGAACAGACTGGATGAGGCATATACTAAGAGAACAGACTGGATGAGGCATATACTAAGAGAACAGACTGGATGAGGCATATACTAAGAGAACAGACTGGATGAGGCATATACTAAGAGAACAGACTGGATGAGGCATATACTAAGAGAACAGACTGGATGAGGCATATACTAAGAGAACAGACTGGATGAGGCATATACTAAGAGAACAGACTGGATTAGGCATATACTAAGAGAACAGACTGGATGAGGCATATACTAAGAGAACAGACTGGATGAGGCATATACTAAGAGAACAGACTGGATGAGGCATATACTAAGAGAACAGACTGGATTAGGCATATACTAAGAGAACAGACTGGATGAGGCATATACTAAGAGAACAGACTGGATGAGGCATATACTAAGAGAACAGACTGGATTAGGCATATACTAAGAGAACAGACTGGATGAGGCATATACTAAGAGAACAGACTGGATGAGGCATATACTAAGAGAACAGACTGGATGAGGCATATACTAAGAGAACAGACTGGATGAGGCATATACTAAGAGAACAGACTGGATGAGGCATATACTAAGAGAACAGACTGGATGTGTCATGTTTGTCATTTATTATCATGTCTTGTCCCTGTGCTCCCCATTCTATTCGTTTCCCTCTGCTGGTCTTATTAGGCTCTTTCCCTCTTTCTATCCCTCTCTCTCCCCCTCCCTCTCTCACTCTCTCGCTCTCTCTTCTCTCTATCGTTCCGTTCCTGCTCCCAGCTGTTCCTATTCCCCTAATCATCATTTAGTCTTCCCACACCTGTTCCCGATCCTTTCCCCTGATTAGAGTCCCTATTTCTTCCTTTGTGTTCCGTTCCTGTCCTGTCGGTTCCTTGTTTAGAATTCACCGTGCTGTGATTGTGTATCGCCCTGTCCTGTCGTGTTTTTGCCTTCATCAGATGCTGCGTGTGAGCAGGTGTCTCTGTCAGCTACGGCCTGCGCCTACCCGAAGCGACCTGCAGTCTGTGGCCGCTTCTCCTGTTATTCCCTCTACAGACTAGAGGATTTCTGTTATTCCCTGTTTGGACATTTCCTGTTAAGGATTCAGGATTTGTCGTTTTCTGTTTGGACTTGAATAAACTCTGTTTCTGTTAAGTCGCTTTTGGGTCCTCTTTCACCTGCATGACAGAAGGAACCGAACAAGGAATGGACCCAGCGACTTCAGACGCTCGTTACACTGCCGTCGAGATCCAAGGAGCCATGCTCGGCAGACACGAGCAGGAATTGTCTGCTGCTCGCCATGCCGTGGAGAACCTGGCCGCTCAGGTTTCCGACCTCTCTGGACAGTTCCAGAGTCTACGTCTCGTGACACCTGTTACTTCCTGGCCTGCCGAGCCTCCAGAACCTAGGGTTAATAACCCACCTTGCTACTCCGGGCAGCCCACTGAGTGCCGCTCCTTTCTCACGCAGTGTGAGATTGTGTTCTCTCTCCAACCCAACACATACTCTAGAGAGAGACCTCGGGTTGCTTACGTCATTTCACTCCTTACTGGCCGGGCTCGAGAATGGGGCACAGCTATCTGGGAGGCAAGGGCTGATTGCTCTAACAAGTTCCAGAACTTTAAAGAGGAGATGATTCGGGTTTTTGACCGTTCAGTTTTTGGTGGGGAGGCTTCTAGGGCCCTGGCTTCCTTATGCCAAGGTGAACGGTCCATAACGGATTATTCTATTGAGTTTCGCACTCTTGCTGCCTCTAGTGAGTGGAACGAGCCGGCGCTGCTCGCTCGTTTTCTGGAGGGACTCCACGCAGTGGTTAAGATGAGATTCTTTCCCGGGAGGTTCCTTCAGATGTGGACTCTTTGATTGCTCTCGCCATCCGCATAGAACGACGGGTAGATCTTCGTCACCGGGCTCGTGGAAGAGAGCTCGCATCAACGGTGTTTCCCTGCTCCGCATCGCAACCATCTCCCTCCTCTGGCTTTGAGACTGAGCCCATGCAGCTGGGAGGGATTCGCATCTCGACTAAGGAGAGGGAACGGAGGATCACCAACCGCCTGTGCCTCTATTGCGGAGTTGCTGGACATTTTGTTAATTCATGTCCAGTAAAAGCCAGAGCTCATCTGTAAGCGGAGGGCTACAGGTGAGCGCAACTACTCAAGTCTCTCCATCAAGATCCTGTACTACTTTGTCGGTCCATCTACGCTGGACCGGTTCGGGTGCTACATGTAGTGCCTTGATAGACTCTGGGGCTGAGGGTTGTTTCATGGACGAAGCATGGGTTCGGAAACATGACATTCCTTTCAGAGAGTTAGAGAGGCCTACGCCCATGTTCGCCTTAGATGGTAGTCATCTTCCCAGTATCAGATTTGAGACACTACCTTTAACCCTCACAGTATCTGGTAACCACAGTGACTATTTCTTTTTTGATTTTCCGTTCACCGTTTACACCTGTTGTTTTGGGTCATCCCTGGCTAGTATGTCATAATCCTTCTATTAATTGGTCTAGTAATTCTATCCTATCCTGGAACGTTTCTTGTCATGTGAAGTGTTTAATGTCTGCCATCCCTCCCGTTTCTTCTGTCCCTACTTCTCAGGAGGAACCTGGCGATTTGACAGGAGTGCCGGAGGAATATCATGATCTGCGCACGGTCTTCAGTCGGTCCCGAGCCAACTCCCTTCCTCCTCACCGGTCGTATGATTGTAGTATTGATCTCCTTCCGGGGACCACTCCTCCTCGAGGTAGACTATACTCTCTGTCGGCTCCCGAACGTAAGGCTCTCGAGGATTATTTGTCTGTGTCTCTTGACGCCGGTACCATAGTGCCTTCTTCCTCTCCGGCCGGGGCGGGGTTCTTTTTGTTAAGAAGAAGGACGGTACTCTGCGCCCCTGCGTGGATTATCGAGGGCTGAATGACATAACGGTTAAGAATCGTTATCCGCTTCCCCTTATGTCATCAGCCTTCGAGATTCTGCAGGGAGCCAGGTGCTTTACTAAGTTGGACCTTCGTAACGCTTACCATCTCGTGCGCATCAGAGAGGGGGACGAGTGGAAAACGGCGTTTAACACTCCGTTAGGGCATTTTGAGTACCGGGTTCTGCCGTTCGGTCTCGCCAATGCGCCAGCTGTTTTTCAGGCATTAGTTAATGATGTTCTGAGAGACATGCTGAACATCTTTGTTTTTGTCTATCTTGACGATATCCTGATTTTTTCTCCGTCACTCGAGATTCATGTTCAGCACGTTCGACGTGTTCTACAGCGCCTTTTAGAGAATTGTCTCTACGTAAAGGCTGAGAAGTGCTCTTTTCATGTCTCCTCCGTTACTTTTCTCGGTTCCGTTATTTCCGCTGAAGGCATTCAGATGGATTCCGCTAAGGTCCAAGCTGTCAGTGATTGGCCCGTTCCAAGGTCACGTGTCGAGTTGCAGCGCTTTTTAGGTTTCGCTAATTTCTATCGGCGTTTCATTCGTAATTTCGGTCAAGTTGCTGCCCCTCTCACAGCTCTTACTTCTGTCAAGACGTGTTTTAAGTGGTCCGGTTCCGCCCAGGGAGCTTTTGATCTTCTAAAAGAACGTTTTACGTCCGCTCCTATCCTCGTTACTCCTGACGTCACTAGACAATTCATTGTCGAGGTTGACGCTTCAGAGGTAGGCGTGGGAGCCATTCTATCCCAGCGCTTCCAGTCTGACGATAAGGTTCATCCTTGCGCTTATTTTTCTCATCGCCTGTCGCCATCTGAGCGCAACTATGATGTGGGTAACCGTGAACTGCTCGCCATCCGCTTAGCCCTAGGCGAATGGCGACAGTGGTTGGAGGGGGCGACCGTTCCTTTTGTCGTTTGGACAGACCATAAGAACCTTGAGTACATCCGTTCTGCCAAACGACTTAATGCCCGTCAAGCTCGTTGGGCGTTGTTTTTCGCTCGTTTCGAGTTTGTGATTTCTTACCGTCCGGGTAGCAAGAACACCAAGCCTGATGCCTTATCCCGTCTGTTTAGTTCTTCTGTGGCTTCTACTGATCCCGAGGGGATTCTTCCTTATGGGCGTGTTGTCGGGTTAACAGTCTGGGGAATTGAAAGACAGGTTAAGCAAGCACTCACGCACACTGCGTCGCCGCGCGCTTGTCCTAGTAACCTCCTTTTCGTTCCTGTTTCCACTCGTCTGGCTGTTCTTCAGTGGGCTCACTCTGCCAAGTTAGCTGGTCATCCCGGTGTTCGAGGCACTCTTGCGTCTATTCGCCAGCGCTTTTGGTGGCCGACTCAGGAGCGTGACACGCGCCGTTTCGTGGCTGCTTGTTCGGACTGCGCGCAGACTAAGTCGGGTAACTCTCCTCCTGCCGGTCGTCTCAGACCGCTCCCCATTCCTTCTCGACCATGGTCTCACATCGCCTTAGACTTCATTACCGGTCTGCCTTTGTCTGCGGGGAAGACTGTGATTCTTACGGTTGTCGATAGGTTCTCTAAGGCGGCACATTTCATTCCCTCGCTAAACTTCCTTCCGCTAAGGAGACGGCACAAATCATTATTGAGAATGTATTCAGAATTCATGGCCTCCCGTTAGACGCCGTTTCAGACAGAGGCCCGCAATTCACGTCACAGTTTTGGAGGGAGTTCTGTCGTTTGATTGGTGCGTCCGTCAGTCTCTCTTCCGGGTTTCATCCCCAGTCTAACGGTCAAGCAGAGAGGGCCAATCAGACGATTGGTCGCATACTACGCAGCCTTTCTTTCAGAAACCCTGCGTCTTGGGCAGAACAGCTCCCCTGGGCAGAATACGCTCACAATTCGCTTCCTTCGTCTGCTACCGGGTTATCTCCGTTTCAGAGTAGTCTGGGTTACCAGCCTCCTCTGTTCTCATCCCAGCTTGCCGAGTCCAGCGTTCCCTCCGCTCAAGCGTTTGTCCAACGTTGTGAGCGCACCTGGAGGAGGGTGAGGTCTGCACTTTGCCGTTACAGGGCACAGACGGTGAGAGCCGCCAATAAACGCAGGATTAAGAGTCCAAGGTATTGTTGCGGCCAGAGAGTGTGGCTTTCCACTCGCAACCTTCCTCTTACGACAGCTTCTCGTAAGTTGACTCCGCGGTTCATTGGTCCGTTCCGTGTCTCCCAGGTCGTCAATCCTGTCGCTGTGCGACTGCTTCTTCCGCGACATCTTCGTCGCGTCCATCCTGTCTTCCATGTCTCCTGTGTTAAGCCCTTTCTTCGCACCCCGTTCGTCTTCCCTCCCCCCTCCCGTCCTTGTCGAGAGCGCACCTATTTACAAGGTACATAAGATCATGGACATGCGTTCTCGGGGACGGGGTCACCAATACTTAGTGGATTGGGAGGGTTACGGTCCTGAGGAGAGGAGTTGGGTTCCGTCTCGGGACGTGCTGGACCGTTCACTCATCGATGATTTCCTCCGTTGCCGCCAGGATTCCTCCTCGAGTGCGCCAGGAGGCGCCGGTGAGTGGGGGGTACTGTCATGTTTGTCATTTATTATCATGTCTTGTCCCTGTGCTCCCCATTCTATTCGTTTCCCTCTGCTGGTCTTATTAGGCTCTTTCCCTCTTTCTATCCCTCTCTCTCCCCCTCCCTCTCTCACTCTCTCGCTCTCTCTTCTCTCTATCGTTCCGTTCCTGCTCCCAGCTGTTCCTATTCCCCTAATCATCATTTAGTCTTCCCACACCTGTTCCCGATCCTTTCCCTGATTAGAGTCCCTATTTCTTCCTTTGTGTTCCGTTCCTGTCCTGTCGGTTCCTTGTTTAGAATTCACCGTGCTGTGATTGTGTATCGCCCTGTCCTGTCGTGTTTTTGCCTTCATCAGATGCTGCGTGTGAGCAGGTGTCTCTGTCAGCTACGGCCTGCGCCTACCCGAAGCGACCTGCAGTCTGTGGCCGCTTCTCCTGTTATTCCCCTCTACAGACTAGAGGATTTCTGTTATTCCCTGTTTGGACATTTCCTGTTAAGGATTCAGGATTTGTCGTTTTCTGTTTGGACTTGAATAAACTCTGTTTCTGTTAAGTCGCTTTTGGGTCCTCTTTCACCTGCATGACAGGATGAGGCATATACTAAGAGAACAGACTGGATGAGGCCTATACTAAGAGAACAGACTGGATGAGGCATATACTAAGAGAAGGAGACTTGGTGAGCCATATACTAAGAGAAGGAGACTTGGTGAGCCATATACTAAGAGAACAGACTGGATGAGGCATATACTAAGAGAACAGACTGGATGAGGCATATACTAAGAGAACAGACTGGATGAGGCATATACTAAGAGAACAGACTGGATGAGGCATATACTAAGAGAACAGACTGGATGAGGCATATACTAAGAGAACAGACTGGATGAGGCATATACTAAGAGAACAGACTGGATGAGGCATATACTAAAAGAACAGACTGGATGAGGCATATACTAAAAGAACAGACTGGATTAGGCATATACTAAGAGAACAGACTGGATGCGGCATATACTAAGAGAACAGACTGGATGAGGCATATACTAAGAGAACAGACTGGATGAGGCATATACTAAGAGAACAGACTGGATGAGGCATATACTAAGAGAACAGACTGGATGAGGCATATACTAAGAGAACAGACTGGATGAGGCATATACTAAGAGAACAGACTGGATGAGGCATATACTAAGAGAACAGACTGGATGAGGCATATACTAAGAGAACAGACTGGATGAGGCATATACTAAGAGAACAGACTGGATGAGGCATATACTAAGAGAACAGACTGGATTAGGCCTATACTAAGAGAACAGACTGGATGAGGCATATACTAAGAGAACAGACTGGATTAGGCCTATACTAAGAGAACAGACTGGATGAGGCATATACTAAGAGAACAGACTGGATGAGGCATATACTAAGAGAACAGACTGGATGAGGCATATACTAAAAGAACAGACTGGATTAGGCATATACTAAGAGAACAGACTGGATGAGGCATATACTAAAAGAACAGACTGGATGAGGCATATACTAAAAGAACAGACTGGATTAGGCATATACTAAGAGAACAGACTGGATGAGGCATATACTAAGAGAACAGACTGGATGAGGCATATACTAAGAGAACAGACTGGATTAGGCATATACTAAGAGAACAGACTGGATGAGGCATATACTAAAAGAACAGACTGGATTAGGCATATACTAAGAGAACAGACTGGATGAGGCATATACTAAAAGAACAGACTGGATTAGGCATATACTAAGAGAACAGACTGGATGAGGCATATACTAAAAGAACAGACTGGATGAGGTATATACTAAAAGAACAGACTGGATTAGGCATATACTAAGAGAACAGACTGGATGAGGCATATACTAAGAGAACAGACTGGATGAGGCATATACTAAGAGAACAGACTGGATGAGGCATATACTAAGAGAACAGACTGGATGAGGCATATACTAAGAGAACAGACTGGATGAGGCATATACTAAGAGAACAGACTGGATTAGGCATATACTAAGAGAACAGACTGGATGAGGCATATACTAAAA
Source organism: Oncorhynchus gorbuscha (assembly GCF_021184085.1). Lineage (NCBI taxonomy): Eukaryota > Metazoa > Chordata > Actinopteri > Salmoniformes > Salmonidae > Oncorhynchus > Oncorhynchus gorbuscha. The sequence goes on along the minus strand of NC_060181.1, from coordinate 89,569,053 downwards.
GAACAGACTGGATTAGGCATATACTAAGAGAACAGACTGGATGAGGCATATACTAAAAGAACAGACTGGATGAGGTATATACTAAAAGAACAGACTGGATTAGGCATATACTAAGAGAACAGACTGGATGAGGCATATACTAAGAGAACAGACTGGATGAGGCATATACTAAGAGAACAGACTGGATGAGGCATATACTAAGAGAACAGACTGGATGAGGCATATACTAAGAGAACAGACTGGATGAGGCATATACTAAGAGAACAGACTGGATTAGGCCTATACTAAGAGAACAGACTGGATGAGGCATATACTAAGAGAACAGACTGGATTAGGCCTATACTAAGAGAACAGACTGGATGAGGCATATACTAAGAGAACAGACTGGATGAGGCATATACTAAGAGAACAGACTGGATGAGGCATATACTAAGAGAACAGACTGGATGAGGCATATACTAAGAGAACAGACTGGATGAGGCATATACTAAGAGAACAGACTGGATGAGGCATATACTAAGAGAACAGACTGGATGAGGCATATACTAAGAGAACAGACTGGATGAGGCATATACTAAGAGAACAGACTGGATGAGGCATATACTAAGAGAACAGACTGGATGAGGCCTATACTAAAAGAACAGACTGGATTAGGCATATACTAAAAGAACAGACTGGATTAGGCATATACTAAGAGAACAGACTGGATGAGGCATATACTAAGAGAACAGACTGGATGAGGCATATACTAAGAGAAGGAGACTTGGTGAGCCATATACTAAGAGAAGGAGACTTGGTGAGCCATATACTAACAGAAGGAGACCTGGTGAGGCATATACTAAGAGAAGGAAACCTGGTGAGCCATATACTAAGAGAAGGAGACTTGGTGAGGCATATACTAAGAGAAGGAGACCTGGTGAGCCATATACTAAGAGAAGGAGACCTGGTGAGGCATATACTAAGAGAAGGAGACCTGGTGAGCCATATACTAAGAGAAGGAGACCTGGTGAGGCATATACTAAGTGAAGGAGACCTGGTGAGCCATATACTAAGAGAAGGAGACTTGGTGAGGCATATACTAAGAGAAGGAGACCTGGTGAGCCATATACTAAGAGAAGGAGACCTGGTGAGGCATATACTAAGAGAAGGAGACCTGGTGAGGCATATACTAAGAGAAGGAGACCTGGTGAGGCATATACTAAGAGAAGGAGACTTGGTGAGGCATATACTAAGAGAACAGACTGGATGAGCCATATACTAAGAGAAGGAGACCTGGTGAGGCATATACTAAGAGAAGGAGACCTGGTGAGGCATATACTAAGAGAAGGAGACCTGGTGAGCCATATACTAAGAGAAGGAGACTTGGTGAGCCATATACTAAAAGAAGGAGACTTGGTGAGCCATATACTAAGAGAAGGAGACTTGGTGAGGCATATACTAAGAGAAGGAGACCTGGTGAGCCATATACTAAGAGAAGGAGACCTGGTGAGGCATATACTAAGAGAAGGAGACCTGGTGAGGCATATACTAAGAGAAGGAGACTTGGTGAGGCATATACTAAGAGAAGGAGACCTGGTGAGCCATATACTAAGAGAAGGAGACCTGGTGAGCCATATACTAAGAGAAGGAGACCTGGTGAGGCATATACTAAGAGAAGGAGACCTGGTGAGGCATATACTAAGAGAAGGAGACCTGGTGAGGCATATACTAAGAGAAGGAGACCTGGTGAGGCATATACTAAGAGAAGGAGACTTGGTGAGGCATATACTAAGAGAACAGACTGGATGAGCCATATACTAAGAGAAGGAGACCTGGTGAGGCATATACTAAGAGAAGGAGACCTGGTGAGGCATATACTAAGAGAAGGAGACCTGGTGAGCCATATACTAAGAGAAGGAGACTTGGTGAGCCATATACTAAGAGAAGGAGACTTGGTGAGGCATATACTAAGAGAACAGACTGGATGAGCCTTATACTAAGAGAAGGAGACCTGGTGAGGCATATACTAAGAGAAGGAGACTTGATGAGGCATATACTAAGAGAAGGAGACTTGGTGAGCCATATACTAAGAGAAGGAGAGAAAGAAATGAAGGAAGCACGTTGTATTTGTGTTTAGTAGAGAACATTTGGCATATATTGCTTTGTCTAGTCCTTGTGACTAATAACTTTCTCATAGTGCCAGATGTACTGCATGTTTATCACTGTATAACCAGTGTATTGCCCTGTAGAAGACACATGAGCAATATCCTCCAAGTCGGCTCTCCAGAGTTGACACAAGGGAAATATTCCTAGTAGACTCTCTGCCTAAATCATACGCCCTCCCAGTCTGTTTTAGACTCCTGATTCATGTCCAGATTGTGAAAAGTCACGTGGTCGTTCTCTCTCTGCTCTGCCCAGAATATGTTAGATTCCTATCAAGTGACCAAAATGTTTTGTTTAGTCTCCTGAGCTGTACACTCACGGAATGCAACATATGTTCATCCATTGAATCCATCTCTCTCCATTCTCTTTTTGTCTGAGTGGATCCAAACTAAATGTGTAGTGTGTGTTTAATGTACTGACTGGTGTGTGTGTGTGTGTGTGTGTGTGTGTGTGTGTGTGTGTGTGTGTGTGTGTGTGTGTGTGTGTGTGTGTGTGTGTGTGTGTGTGTGTGTGTGTGTGTGTGTGTGTGTGTGTGTGTGTGTGTGTGTGTGTGTGTGTGTGTGTGTGTTTAATGTACTGAACAGCAGCTGGAGTTTGGAAGCTACCGTGACCCCACATTGATTTAGTGATATCCTGTCCTCAATAAATGAGATTCAGCTAAGACTGTGGACAGTATTCAATCAGTTGCAGATAGTGGGTTTTATAGATTATGCTTTTGGAAGGTGCTGGATTCCATCTCATTACATCTGTCCTACCATGATATGGCATGGGGGTCCCTCTGATGTCTGGCTGTCTGTCTGTCTGTCTGTCTGTCTGTCTGTCTGTCTGTCTGTCTCTCTCTCTCTCTCTCTCTCTCTCTCTCTCTCTCTCTCTCTGTCTCTCTCTGTCTCTCTCTCTCTCCATCTCATTACATCTGTCCTACCATGATATGGCATGGGGGTCCCTCTGATGTCTGGCTGTCTGTCTGTCTGTCTGTCTGTCTCTCTCTCTCTCTCTCTCTCTCTCTCTCTCTCTCTCTCTCTCTCTCTCTCTCTCTCTCTCTCTGTCTCTCTCTGTCTCTCTCTCTCTCCATCTCATTACATCTGTCCTACCATGATATGGCATGGGGGTCCCTCTGATGTCTGGCTGTCTGTCTGTCTCTCTCTCTCTCTCTCTCTCGCTCTGTCTCTCTCTCTCTCTCTCTCTCTCTCCATCTCATTACATCTGTCCTACCATGATATGGCATGGGGGTCCCTCTGATGTCTGGCTGTCTGTCTGTCTCTCTCTCTCTCTCTCTCTCTCTGTCTCTCTCTGTCTCTCTCTCTCTCCATCTCATTACATCTGTCCTACCATGATATGGCATGGGGCTCTGATGTCTGTCTGTCTGTCTGTCTCTCTCTCTCTCTCTCTCTCGCTCTGTCTCTCTCTGTCTCTCTCTCTCTCCATCTCATTACATCTGTCCTACCATGATATGGCATGGGGGTCCCTCTGATGTCTGTCTGTCTGTCTGTCTGTCTCTCTCTCTCTCTCTCTCTCTCTCTCTCTCTCTCTTTCTCGCCATCTCAAATTCAAAATATGTTTTATTGGCATGAAAGAGACTCTGATGTTACCAAAGCAATGCAATAAAGTAAGTAAAAGTAGTCTACTGTCTTTAACTTGTGATTCAACTTGTGATGGAATATCTCCCCACTGCCCTCACTCTCACAATTTAATTAATTTAATTTACAAATCTTTATTGCCATGGAAAGTGTAAAAACTTTTCTCCCTCCCTCCCTCCCTCCCTCCCTCCCTCCCTCCCTCCCTCCCTCCCTCCCTCCCTCCCTCCCTCCCTCCCTCCCTCCCTCCCTCCCTCCCTCCCTCCCTCGTTCCCTCCCTCCCTCGTTCCCTCAGGAGTGTGAGTCTGCTTCATGCCCTGGAAGTGAACTATGAGTTGGACCTGGTCTACATCACTGAGAGGATCATCTCAGTCTCCTTCTCCAGCTCTGCGGATGAGAACAGCTACTCTGCAAACCTCCGCGAGGTGGCTTCCATGCTGCGCTCCAAACACCAAGACAACTACCTGGTGAGGGCCACCCCACTGATCTGATCTGAACTGATCTAGGATCAGCTCACACTACCAATTCATAGGCTTTCCTTTTAAGGAGGGAAAACAAAAAAGCTGACTGTAGATCTGTATCATCCTGAAGTTGCTCTGTCATTTTTCTCTCTGTAGAAAAAAATAAAATAAAAAGGAACTCGTTGCTCTTTCAGCTCTTCAACCTCAGCGAGAAACGCTGTGACATGAACCAGCTCAACCCAAAAGTGTTGGACTTTGGCTGGCCGGACCACCACGCGCCTGCCCTGGATAAGATCTGCACTATCTGTAAGGCTATGGACAGTTGGCTGAGTGCAGACAGTCACAATGTGGTAGTGATACACAACAAGGTGAGATACTGTGTGATACTGTACTGTGCTAACTAAAGCCCTCTCAAGCATGTTGAGAAACAATACCGCTGTCCCCTACATACAGTATCAGACCCTTTGTATGGTTTATGCTGTTCAGAGACAGTAGACGGCCGTCCTTTTCCTTTCCCAATAGATATCTTCTGAATGACCAATATGTGAAAGCAATACTTCCTGATTGGTAATCCTTGTTTGATGTTGTCTCTGTAGGGGAACCGAGGGCGAACAGGAGTGGTGGTGGCAGCATACATGCATTACAGCAACATATCAGCCAGGTAAACACATACATGCTCAAACTTAACAGCACAACACACAAGACAGACAGAGAGAGAGGGGGGGGAAGAAGGTAGTGATATAGAGAGGGGAGGGAGAGAGAGAGAGAGAGATAAAGAGAGAGAGAGAGAAAGAGGGGAGTGAGAGAGAGAGAGAGAGAGAGAGAGAGAGAGAGAGAGAGAGAGAGAGAGAGAGAGAGAGAGAGAGAGAGAGAGAGAGAGAGAGAGAGAGAGAGAGGGGAGTGAGAGAGAGAGATGTGGGAGTGAAAGAGAGAGAGATAGAGGAGAAAGAGGGGAGAGAGAGAGAGAGAGAGAGAGAGAGAGAGAGAGAGAGAGAGAGAGAGAGAGAGAGAGAGAGAGAGAGAGAGAGAGAGAGAGAGAGAGAGAGAGAGAGTGAGAGAGAGAGAGAGAGAGAGACAGAGAGAGAGAGAGATAAAGAGGAGTCATGTAAACTTTAGAACCATAGAGAAGAGTAGGTCAGTCAACAAATAAACAGATGATGAAGAGTCACACGATCCATGTTATCCACTGATCATCGCATTGCCCCTCCCTACCCAACACGTGAAAACTGTGTACACTACACAGTGTACCAGTGTTCAGGCTTTTTTTATTATAACAAAGCAGGCCCTAATTAAGTCAATGCAGATAAAGCAAGACAACACTGTGAGTTGGGGCCATTTGATATATTATATTTCAGCCATTGGAAGTATTGGGCCATTGGATGTATTGGGGCCATTGGATATATTGGGGCCTTTGAATGTATTGGGCCATTGGATGTATTGGGGCCTTTGGATGTATCGCAGCCATTGGATGTATTGGGTAATTTAATGTAATGCGTAATTGAATGTATTGGGGCCATTCGATGTATTGCGGCCATTTGATATATTCGGGCCATTTGATATATTGAGGCCATTGGATGTATTGGGCCATTGGATGTATTGGGGCCATTGGATGTATTGAGGCCATTGAATGATTTGGGCCAATGGATGTATTGGGGCCATTGGATGGATTGGGCCATTGGATATATTGGCCCATTGGATGTATTGGGCCATTGGATGTATTGGGCCATTGGATGTATTGGCCCATTGGATGTATTGGGCCATTGGATGTATTGGCCCATTGGATGTATTGGCCCATTGGATGTATTGGGCCATTGGATGTATTGGCCCATTGGATGTATTGGCCCATTGGATGTATTGGCCCATTGGATGTATTGGGCCATTGGATATATTGGCCCATTGGATGTATTGGGCCATTGGATGTATTGGGCCATTGGATGTATTGGCCCATTGGATGTATTGGGCCATTGGATGTATTGGGCCATTGGATGTATTGGGCCATTGGATGTATTGGCCCATTGGATGTATTGGGCCATTGGATATATTGGCCCATTGGATGTATTGGGCCATTGGATGTATTGGGCCATTGGATGTATTGGCCCATTGGATGTATTGGGCCATTGGATGTATTGGGCCATTGGATGTATTGGGCCATTGGATGTATTGGCCCATTGGATGTATTGGGCCATTGGATGTATTGGCCCATTGGATGTATTGGGCCATTGGATGTATTGGCCCATTGGATGTATTGGCCCATTGGATGTATTGGGCCATTGGATGTATTGGGCCATTGGATGTATTGGGCCATTGGATGTATTGGGCCATTGGATGTATTGGGCCATTGGATGTATTGGGCCATTGGATGTATTGGGCCATTGGAAGTGGGCCATTGGATGTATTGGGCCATTGGATGTATTGGGCCATTGGATGTATTGGGCCATTGGATGTATTGGCCCATTGGATGTATTGGGCCATTGGATGTATTGGGCCATTTGATGTATTGGGTCATTGGATGTATTGGCACATTGGATGTATTGGGCCATTGGATGTATTGGGCCATTGGATGTATTGGCCCATTGGATGTATTGGGCCATTTGATGTATTGGGCCATTGGATGTATTGGGCCATTGGATGTATTGGCCCATTGGATGTATTGGGCCATTGGATGTATTGGGCCATTGGATGTATTGGCCCATTGGAAGTATTGGGCCATTGGATGTATTGGGCCATTGGAAGTATTGGCCCATTGGAAGTATTGGGCCATTGGATGTATTGGGCCATTGGATGTATTGGGCCATTGGAAGTATTGGGCCATTGGATGTATTGGGCCATTGGAAGTATTGGGCCATTGAAGTATTGGGCCATTGGATGTATTGGGCCATTGGATGTATTGGGCCATTGGAAGTATTGGGCCATTGGATGTATTGGGCCATTGGATGTATTGGGCCATTGGATGTATTGGGCCATTGGATGTATTGGGCCATTGGATGTATTGGCCCATTGGATGTATTGGCCCATTGGATGTATTGGGCCATTGGATGTATTGGGCCATTGGATGTATTGGGCCATTGGATGTATTGGCCCATTGGATGTATTGGGCCATTGGATGTATTGGGCCATTGGATGTATTGGCCCATTGGAAGTATTGGGCCATTGGATGTATTGGGCCATTGGATGTATTGGGCCATTGGAAGTATTGGGCCATTGGATGTATTGGGCCATTGGAAGTATTGGGCCATTGGATGTATTGGGCCATTGGAAGTATTGGGCCATTGGATGTATTGGCCCATTGGATGTATTGGGCCATTGGATGTATTGGGCCATTGGATGTATTGGGCCATTGGATGTATTGGCCCATTGGATTATTGGGCCATTGGATGTATTGGGCCATTGGATGTATTGGCCCATTGGATGTATTGGCCCATTGGATGTATTGGCCCATTGGAAGTATTGGGCCATTGGATGTATTGGGCCATTGGAAGTATTGGCCCATTGGAAGTATTGGGCCATTGGATGTATTGGGCCATTGGATGTATTGGGCCATTGGAAGTATTGGGCCATTGGATGTATTGGGCCATTGGAAGTATTGGGCCATTGGATGTATTGGGCCATTGGATGTATTGGCCCATTGGATGTATTGGGCCATTGGATGTATTGGGCCATTGGATGTATTGGGCCATTGGATGTATTGGCCCATTGGATGTATTGGGCCATTGGATGTATTGGGCCATTGGATGTATTGGCCCATTGGAAGTATTGGGCCATTGGATGTATTGGGCCATTGGATGTATTGGGCCATTGGATGTATTGGGCCATTGGATGTATTGGGCCATTGGAAGTATTGGGCCATTGGATGTATTGGGCCATTGGAAGTATTGGGCCATTGGATGTATTGGGCCATTGGATGTATTGGCCCATTGGATGTATTGGGCCATTGGATGTATTGGGCCATTGGATGTATTATTGGATGTATTGGCCCATTGGATGTATTGGGCCATTGGATGTATTGGGCCATTGGATGTATTGGCCCATTGGAAGTATTGGGCCATTGGATGTATTGGGCCATTGGATGTATTGGGCCATTGGATGTATTGGGCCATTGGATGTATTGGGCCATTGGAAGTATTGGGCCATTGGATGTATTGGGCCATTGGAAGTATTGGGCCATTGGATGTATTGGGCCATTGGATGTATTGGCCCATTGGATATATTGGGCCATTGGAAGTTTTGGGGGTCACAGTCTCTTGACACTAGCATCACTTTTTTAACAGTTAAAATGGAGTCCTTTGAAGAGGTCTATAGAAATGAGTGAGCGCTACGCCCACATAAAATAATACTTTTAGTATACTGTAGTCTAAATACTGTAGTATTTCTATATTCATATACATATATTTATAATTTGCTGACTTTACTGTAGTATACTATCGAATTCACTGGGGAGGCAGGAAGCCTGACAGTTAAGAGCGCTGGGCCAGTAACCGAAAGGTTGCTGGTTCGAATCACTGAGCCGACTAGGTGAAAGATCTGTCAATGTGCCCTTGAGTAGGGCATTTAACCCGAATTGCTCCTGTAAGTCGCTCTGGATAAGAGCATCTGCTAAATGACTAAACATTTATAAATGTATACTATAGTATTCACTGTAGTGTTTTGGCAGACATGACTGTAGTATAGTGTAGTATTCACTGTGGTGTTGTGCAGGCATGACTATTGTACACTGAACAAAAATATAATCGCAACAATTTAAAAGATTTTACTCAGTTACAGTCCATATAAGGAAATCAGTCAATAGAAAAAAATAATTAGGCCCGAATCTATGGATTTCACCTCATTGGGAATACAGATATGCATCTATTGGTCACAGATACCTTTGAAAAAAGGTAGGGGTGTGGATCAGGGGTGTGGTATCTGGTGTGAGGCACGGCCTCATGAGGCATGACAGATATCCTTAACAGAGAGTTGATCAGGCTGTTGATTGTGGCCTTGGGAACGTTGTCCCACTCCTATTCAATGGCTGTACGGAGTTGCTATATATTGGCGGGAACTGGAACACCCTATCGTACATGTTGATCCAGAGCAACCCAAACATGCTCAATGGGTAACATGTCTGGTGAGTATGTAGGCCATGGAAGAACTGTGACATTTTCAGCTTCCAGGAATTGTGTACAGATCCTTGCAACATGGGGCCGTGTATTATCACGCTGAAACATTATTATTATTACTATTTTATTTCACCTTTATTTAACCAGGTAGGCCAGTTGAGAACAAGTTCGTGCTACGGGTGGGTGCTGCTATGGTGACCAGTGAGATATACCTGCTGGAGTGCGTGCTATGGGTGGGTGCTGCTATGGTGACCAGTTAGCTGAGATAAGGCAGGGCTTTACCAAGAAAATACTCATAGATGACCTGGAGCCAGTGGGTTTGGCGACAAATATGAAGCAAGGGCCAGCCAACGAGAGCATACAGGTCTCAGTGGTGGGAGGTACAGTATATGGGGCTTTGGTGACAAAATGGATGGCACTGTGATAGACTGCATCCAATTTGCTGAGTAGAGTGTTGGAGGCTATTTTGTAAATGACATCGAGGATTAGTAGGATAGTCAGTTTTACGAGGGTATGTTTGGCAGCATGAGTGAAGGATTCTTTGTTGTGAAATAGGAAGCCGATTCTAGATTTAATTTTGGATTGCAGATGCTTAATGTGAGTATGGAAGGAGAGTTTACAGTCTAACCAGACACCAAGGTATGTGTAGTTGTCCACGTATTTATATTAAGTCAGAACCGTCCAGAGTAGACGGGTGGGCAGGTGCGGGCAGTGATCAGTTGAAGAGCATGCATTTAGTTTTACTTGCATTTAAGAGCAGTTGTAGGCCACAGAAGGAGAGTTGTATGTCATTGAAGCTCGTCTGGAGGTTTTTTTAACACATTGTCCAAAGAAGGGCCAGAAGTATACATAATGGTGTCGTCTGCATAGAGGTGGATCAGAGAATCACCAGCAGCAAGAGCGACATCATTGATGTACACAGAGAAAAGAGTTGGCCGGAGAATTGAACCCTGTGGCACCCCCATAGAGACTGCCAGAGGTCCGGACAACAGGCCATCCAATTTGACAGACTGAACTCTTTCTGAGAAGTAGTTGGTGAACCAAGCGAGGCAATCATTTGAGAAACCAAGGCTATAGAGTCTGTCGATGAGAATGCAGTGATTGACAGAGTCGAAAGCCTTAGTCAGGTCGATGAATACAGGTGCGCAGTACTGTCTTTTATCGATGGCGGTTATGATATCATTTAGGACCTTGAGTGTGGCTGAGGTGCACCGATGACCAACTCGGAAGCCAGATTTGTTATGCAGGTGAATGAGGACCCAAAAGCGACTTAGCGAAAACAGAGTCTTTATTCCAGTAAATGGCAAAAGTAATAATCCAGGAAAAAATCAAGAAGAAAACAAAACAGGAAAAAACTTAAATCCACTCGTAGTAACGAGGACAGACTGGAGACTCGACCATTGACTGCAGGTTGCTTCGGGAAGGCACCGACCGTAGCAGACTAAGACACCTGCTCACACGCAGCATCTGAAGGAGACAAGACACGACAGGGCGAGACAAGGACACAGCACAGCGAACATCATACAAGGATCCGACAAGGACAGAAGCGGAAAACAAGGGGAGAAATAGGGACTCTAATCAGAGGGCAAAATAGGGGACAGGTGTGAAAAGACTAAATGAGTGAGTTAGGAGAATGAGGAACAGCTGGGAGCAGGAACGGAACGATAGAGAGAAGAGAGAGAGGGAGGGGGAGAGAGAGGGATAGAAAAAGGGAACGAACCTAATAAGACCAGCAGGGGGAAACGAACAGAAGGGAAAGCACAAGGACAAGACAATATATGACAAAACATGACAAGATTGCAGAGCGGAGAAGGTACGGTGAGATTCGAAAGACCTTAGAAGGGCAGGGTAGAATAGATATAGGTCTGGAACAGTTTTGGTCCAGAGTGTCTCCCCCTTTAAAGA